>NC_083717.1:35152328-35434828 GCF_028564815.1 Eubalaena glacialis | reverse complement strand
AGGCTTTTTGTCCCATCCCCCAGGTCCCGCAAATGACAGCTGTGGAGGTGGTCATTTGCTGTGGAGGTTCTCCAGCTGGAGAGATGAGAGGTACCACTTTTAAGCCCTACAACTACTAGCAGTTTCCCTTTCTACTTTCTGCTACCCATCTGAAATCCGTCTTTCTGCAGCAACAAAATATCAGCTAACAGACATCTCTGCCCCGAATTATTTGTGCATGTTTCCTTTCTTTACATGGACTACTGGTTCTCAACTGGGGGTGATTTTGCAAACCCCCTTACCCCTGATTTGACAACCTCTGGAGACATTTTGGGTTATGACAACGTGGGGTAGTGCTACTGGCATCTAGTGGGTAACAGCCAGGGATGCTGCTAAACATCCTGCAAAGCACAACAAAGAATCATCCAGCCCAGGGTGAGAAACCCTGATGTAGACAAAGAAAATGGATCTTCCCTGTTGTCTTTTCACTGTCTTGAAATTGGTGATATTGTTCTGACATTTAAATGCACAGAGGTTGACCCTCGGTGGTGCTCTGGGATTGCCCACTACCCAGGGTAGCTCTAGTGATATCAGGAATATTGCAGGGGAAGCCAAGGCTGATGTGTGAGCACGGGAGGTCAAAATTAAGGAAATCATTTTTCTTCACCACAGAGTGGTAGATTGCACTCAATCAATAATAATGTTTGCATGGAATGTTCAAAGCGCTTTCTTTTCAATTGTCTCCTGTGATCCTTTCTACAACCGGAAGGGAGAAACCATTGAGATTTTACTGTGCGTATTTGTAGTAAAACACACTCAAAATGTAGTCCTACCAACATTGGCTCTTGGGAAAAGCTCTATTATTGTCAGTGACTATCAGGCACTAAGAGATCCAGAGCTTTTATCTCTTAAGCCTTATCTTTCCAAGAAATATGAACAAATTTGCTCCATCTCAAGGGGGTTTTGAGCCTGCTGGCCAGGGTGATGCTGGTAGTAATTGTCCTTGAAGCTTTATGGGGGGCAAGGCAACTTGGGGAGAGATGGGATTTGTATTGGCTACACTCACTCTTTCTCACCTTAAGGGAATCACTCCCTCCCTGGCTGGGCAGCAGGGGACTTTCTAGTGCTGAATCCTGTCCCCCTTTTGCCTTCCTCTGTCCCCTGACCCAGTCAAAACCTGACCGGCGATAAAGAGCTAACATCTCTCTCCCACCACTATTAAGACCAACCTGTTTTCCAGGAAGTGGAAAGTGAGGGAGAATTAAGCATCCCTTACACTGGTCCACTGGACGTCGGTGATGATTGCTATAGTTCAATGAGCCCTCACTCTGAACCAGGAACTGTGCTAAGGGTTTTACATTAATCCAACCCCATGGGGTAGGTATGAATAAGTCCATTTCAAAGATAAGGAAACTGAGTTGGAGGGAAGTTAAATGACTTACCCCAGGTCACATGGTCCGTAAGCACTGGACCTAGGATTCCAACTTGAGCATCAATAAATCCTATCCTCCTATCTTTACCACTTGAGAAAAATGTTTTTTACAAGAGACATTTTCAGAAAAAGCAAGCACTCATTCAGCACAAAATACTCAACCATGGGAATGATGGTCCTTTCTTAATGCTAAGTGTAATTGACCTGAAAGTGGAGCAGGGCCCAGTTGCTATAACGACTTCAGGACTCACAGCAACTCTGCTGAGAACCCAAAGCATGACTAGTACCTTATGAGCACAGGGGTATTTCTGCGACATGTATTCTAAAGGCTTGTCATCTCTTGACTGTTTTGTGACCAACTGAACAATGAACATTAAGCTAATTCTATAGTGTAGTCTTTCCAGGTAGACAAAATAAATGAGCATTCGATGAGGGTAAAATGAGTACAGAATTCTCTCTAAAAAAAAGAAAACTCCATAAAAACGTCACATGAACTAATTTAGATAGTGACTAAAAGATGCCAAAACCCTGACTGAAAAGTGAAATGTAGTCAGTTGTTTGGTTTCCAGAATTCCAGGCTCTATGTTTGTTTGTTTTTTTTTTTTTTCTCTTTCACATTGACTTCATTTTCTAGGACATTTCTTAGACCTTGTAGGATCTGGGCATGGTCTAAAAATGACATTATGGAAGCTGCCCACCCCATAAGTCTTTGGTGCTGGTTCCAGTGAGAGCACATGTTTTCATGGAAGGTATGGGTGAGAAAAATGGCAGGTTTGTGACTTAGTTTGCTCCTCTGTGGAAAGAGGAAGCGTTTACTTCCTTCTGGAATTATCAGACATGCTTAGTCCCTCTTTGGGGCTTACACGACACCTTGTACCTCTTACCACAGTGACATCTGCTGGGGCCTTCACAATTGTTTGTCTCCTTGTCTTTTCTCTCCACTAGGCTGAGGATGCCTTGAGGGCAGGGGTCTCTTCTTTCCATCTCTGTGCCCCCAACGCCCGGCACAGAGCCTTGCCCACAGGGGTGCTCGATACACATTAGGAAACCTAGTAAATATGGTGTTTTACTTGAAAAAAACTGCATTCCCGTCAATCGGGGACTTACAAAGTTACGCAACTTCCACCCAATGGAATTCTATATGTCATAATAAACGGGAGGATCCTCTTGATGTCGGTAAAGGCACATGCAAAGGATATGCTTTTTGGAAAAGAAGTTTTTGGGTTTTTTTTTAAGATGATTTTATTTATTTATTTATTTATTATTCTTATTAGTCATCCATTTTATACACATCAGTGTACACATGTCAAACCCAGTCGCCCAATTCATCACACCACCACCCCCACCCCCCCGCCACTTTCCCCCCTTGGTGTCCATACGTTTGTTCTCTACATCTGTGTCTCAATTTCTGCCCTGCAAACCGGTTCATCTGTACCATTTTTCTAGGTTCCACATATATGTGTTAATATACGATATTTGTTTTTCTCTTTCTGACTTACTTCACTCTGTGTGACAGTCTCTAGATCCATCCACGTCTCAACAAATGACCCAATTTTGTTCCTTTTTATGGCTGAGTAATATTCCATTGTATATATGTACCACATCTTCTTTATCCATTCGTCTGTCGATGGGCATTTAGGTTGCTTCCATGACCTGGCTATTGTAAATAGAGCTGCAATGAACATTGGGGTGCATGTGTCTTTTTGAATTATGGTTTTCTCTGGGTATATGCCCAGTAGTGGGATTGCTGGGTCATATGGTAATTCTATTTTTAGTTTTTTAAGGAACCTCCATACTGTTCTCCATAGTGGCTGTATCAATTTACATTCCCACCAACAGTGCAAGAGGGTTCCCTTTTCTCCACACCCTCTCCAGCGTTTGTTGTTTGTAGATTTTCTGATGATGCCCATTCTAACTGGTGTGAGGTGATACCTCATTGTAGTTTTGATTTGCATTTCTCTAATAATCAGTGATGTGGAAAAGAAGTTTTATATGCATGGACAATTTTTAGAAGGCTATCATGATAGGCAGTCTTTAAGATGGTCTGCAAGGGCTTCCCTGGTGGTGCAGTGGTTAAGAATCCGCCTGCCAATGCAGGGGACACGGGTTCGAGCCCTGCTCTGGGAGGATCCCACATGCCACGGAGCAACTAGGCCCGTGTGCCACAACTACTGAGCCTGCGCTCTAGAGCCCGTGAGCCACAACTGCTGGGCCCACGTGCCACAACTACTGAAGCCCGTGCGCCTGGAGCCTGTGCTCCGCAACAAGAGAGGCCACCACAATGAGAGGCCCGTGCACTGCAACGAGGAGTGGCCCCCGCTCGCCGCAACTAGAGAAAGCCTGTGCACAGCGACAAAGACCCAATGCAGCCAAAAAAAAAAAAAAAAAAAGATGGCCTGCAAAGATCCCCTGCCCTCCTGGTGTTCACGCTCTTGTGTAACCTCCACCCCTTGAGTGTGGGTTGGCCTTTGTGACTTGCTTCTAGTGAACAGAATGTGGCAGAAGTGATGGGATATCACCTCTGAAATTAGGTTATAAAAAGACTGGTTTGGGAATTCCCTGTTGGTCCAGTGGTTAGGATTCTGTGCTTCCACTTCAGGGTGCGGGTTCTATCCCTGGTTGGGGAACTAAGATCCTGCAAGCAGTGCATGTGGCCAAAAAAAAAAAAAGAAAATTAATTAATTAAAAAAAATAAAAAGACTGGCTTCTTGGGTGTGGTCTCAGATCTCTCACACTGGATGTATCCACGTGCCATGACCTGAGGCAACCCTGTGGGGAGGTCCATGTGCTGAGAAACTGAGGGGGACCCTTGGCCACGAGAAACTGAGAGTCTCAGTCCAATAGCCTGTGAGGAACTGACACCCATCAACAACCATGTGAATGAACTTGGAAACAGATCCTCTCCAAGTTGAATCTTCAGGTAAGACTGCAGCCCTGGCCAACATCTTGACTGCCTCCTAAGAGACATTGAGTCAGAAACACCTGGCTAAGCCAAACCCTGATTCCAGACCCACAGAAACAGTGAAATAATAAATGTTTTTTTGCTTTAAGCCTCTAAGTTTTAGGGCAATTTGTTATGCACAAATAGAAAATGAATACAGTTATGCAATTAACTGTTAAAACAGTGGTCATCCTTGGAGAATAAGGCTGGTATTTGGGGGTGATAACAGAAAACTGGCTCTGCCATTTCCTAGCTGTGTATCTTGGGAAAGTTACTAAACTTCTCTGTGCCTCACTTTTATCATCTATGAAATGGGGATAATAACAGTAGCATACCTCATAGGGTTGCTCTGAGGAGCATTTAGGATAATGCATGGCTTATGGTATGTGCTCTCTATCTCTGTCTATCAGTCCTTATGTTTGCTATTATTATTTTTTCACTTAATATCCTCATGACCTTTGGATTTTTTTACTATATGATTATATTACTTTCACAGGTCAAAAATAATTTTAAAAATTTAGAATTGGAAGCATGAGGGGTGTTTGTCGATTTTGTCTGGGCCAGATCTTCTACGTCTGAACATTTTGATGGACATCTTATCTTTAATACAATGCTATTATTTTATTTTGTATAGGAGACGTTACACTTTTCAAAATGCTTTCATATGAATCATCTCACAGACACCCCGTGAAGCAGTGAATAATATGGCTATTATTATTATCCTCATTTTACAGCCCAAGAAACTGAGCTTAAATGCTTTGCCCAACAGGCAGTCTTTGGTGAAGTGGAGACTAGAGATTTCTGGAAACCTAGTTCTTTTTAACCATGCCCTGTGCAGACATACAGAAGACTCCTGCTTTTACAGAACAGCCCAAAGTGACTCCAATGAGTTATGAGTAAATTTAATAGGCTGCTTACTGAAAATATCCAAACCTACCACCATGGACTTAGAGGCCAGTAAAACACACTTCTCATTAAAAACCATGACGACGTTGCCTTAATATTCCTCCGATGACTCAGAAGGCACTTCAACATCAGTGAACTGTACAGCAAGAAAATGATCACTTAAAATCTCTTGATAAAAAGGACTATGATATTTGGGGTTACTTATCACAGCCACACTTTTATGGTGTACCTCCCAGATCTGTTCATTCATCCATACTTCCTATTCAGGGAGCACTGCTGTTGTTCTGTTAACTCTGCCTTTGCTCTGAGACTTTGGGGAAATCACTATACATCTTCCATCTCCAATTTTCTTGGCATATTAGTCCCTTGAGATGCCTACATGAGAGTAACCTGGAAAATGTATATGAAATAGAACTTCCTGGGTCTACCTTTTGGAATTCTTATTCAGTACATTTGAGATGAGGCCTGGAAATCTGCAGTTTAAAAAGCTCCATCTATTCCTTCAATAGGGGATGGTTATTTAAAGATATAAATACTAGACTTTAGACAACTCTGCAGAGTGCTGTTAAAAAGAATTATGCAGATTGATTTGTGTTGATATTGAACAATATGCATTCTTAAGGGGAAAATGTTAAGGTACATTAGAGTACATACAGTATGCTACACTTGTATTAAGATTGTATATGGAGACTTACCTACAAGTATAATTGTATATACATGGAATGGACCTCTGGGGAGGGAGACTGGGGGTCAGGGGTCAGGGGCTGGAGAGAGACCTACTTGTCATTGTATATCCTTTTGTGGTGTTTGGATCTTTAAAGAAATTTTGTATGTTACCTATTCAAAATATTTTCTGTAGTTGATAATGATGCATCAATGTTGGTTCATTGATTGGAACAAATGTACCACATTGATGGTAGACGAGGCTGTGTGTGTGGCAGGGTGGGTGGGGGCATCGGGGGAGAGGTGGGAACTCTGTACTTACCTCAATGTTGGTGTGAACCTAGAAATTCTCTAGAATTAAAGTCTATGCAGTAGAACAGTTTTTTAAAGTGCTAGGTATGGTAAACCCATGTATAAATGAAAGTAAGGCTAGACTGATTGATTGATTGACAGGCTGATGAAGTCAAAGTTCCCCCTGAGATTCTGATGTGTAGCCAGGTTTGGGAATCCCTGGACGTGGTGGGCGTAAGGCCCCTTCCACTGACGGTTCCAGGTGAACAGAAGAGCAGAGGGTAAGATTGCAAAAGCAGGTCAGATTAGGTTGTAGAGAGCCTGGAAAGCTTGACTGGGGGTTTTGGGGTGTGTCTTGCAGGCATCAGGGGACACTGTTTTCGTAGTGAGCCAGATGGGCTGGGAAAAGGCCAGGACAGGCTGGAGTGGGGAGCCTGGTGAGGAGCCATGGCCATGATCCAGGAGGTAGATGGTGAGGCACGAGGTAGCGGAGCATCTGGGATGATGAGAGAAGAGGAGAGAGTTGTGAGGGCCTTGAAAAAGTATTAGGTTGAATCATGTGAAATTGCTGATATTGGACCATTGTGATCTACATTAATCACAATTTCATGCGGTTCAACCTAACAGAATTGACAGTGTGAGGTGGCAGAGGGCATCTCTGGAGAGTGAGGATGGACGGGGAGATTTGGGGATTTAAGTCTCAGTGGCTAGAACACCGTTATTAAAAAGAGAGGAACGAGACGTTTGAGGTGATGACTAAATGGAGTGTCATGGAATTTTAGAGCAAACGCTTTTGCTTATATTTCCTGAATATGTCTTGTGTTTCTACATATTTATGCCTTTGCCTGAACCATTCCCTCTGCCTAGGAAATGTGTTGATTTTTTTTTTTTTTGGTAAAGATCCAAGTGGAAGCCTGGTAAAATAGAGAAAAGAAAGGTCTACCTGGAGCAAAGTTTATGACCTCACTGGGGTGGAGGAAGATTATCAAAAATTTGAAAGGTAGAAAGAATCATGAACATTTGACAGGGTTGGGAATGGGCCTTGGAACAGAGCAGCACCCAAAAGAATGTGATATTTTAGGAAGAGGAAGTTGCTGGTGGTAGGCAGGATTGAGTCCCCGCAAAATTGTCAGTGACCCAAGATGAGATGGTGAGGGCCTGGACCCAGGAGATAGCAGTTGGATTAGGAAGGAGGGGAATGAAATGAGGTGCTTCGTGGCTTAGCGAATCTTAGCACAAGAAGAGAGTTTAAATGTAATCTAGTTCAAACAGCATCTCCACCAATGCTGGAACCACCGTTTTCTTGAAGAGTTTGGGAAGTCATCACTCTTTTTTTTATATCTCAGTTTTAGTGAGATGTAATTGACCTACAGCACTGTATAAATTTAAGGTATATGGCATAATGATTTGACTTACATCATGAAATGATGACCATAATAAGTTTAGTGAACATCCATCATTTCATAGAGATATAACCTTAAAGAAATAGAAAAAAATATATTTTCCTTGTTATGCGAATTCTTAGGATTTATTCTCTTAACAACGTTTGTATATAGTGTACAGCAGTGTTAGTTATCTTTATCATGTTGTACATTACATCCTTAGTACTTATTTATTTTATAACTGGAAGTTGGTACCTTTTGACTGCTTTCATCCAATTTCCACTCGCTCTCACCCCCCTCATCTGGGATCATAGGTATGATCTCTTTTTCTATGAGTTTGTTTGTTTGTTTGCTTGTTTTTGGAGTATAATTAACCTACAATACTATGTTAGTTCCTGGTGTACAACAGAGTGTTTCAATATTTCTATATGTTTCAAAATGATAAGTCTAGTTGTCATCTATCACCGTCCAAAGAAATTACACAATTAATGACTATATTCCCCATACTCTACATTTCATACTTGTGACTCACTTATTTTGTAACTGAAAGTTTATACCTCTTAATCTACCTCACCTATTTCTTTCCTCCCCCCACCCGCTTTCCCTCTGGCAACTACCTGTTTGTTCTCTGAATCTATGACTCTTTCTGTTTTGTTACCTTTGTTTATTTATTTTTTTTCTTTAGATACCACATACAAGTGAAATCATACAGTATTTGTCATTCTCTGTCTGGAAAATCATCACTCTTGTGCCTTTGGGCAGGTCTAACTATGAGAAAGCTGGTCCTTGCCCGGAGTCAAAAGCTGAAACTCCACTGGGCAGCTTTCATTTTATGGATTAAGTCACGTTATTCTTTTACCTGACAACTCGTCGTGATTTGAAGGCACTGACCCGTGAGACCTCGAATTTTCTCGCTTCCATGCTATGTACCTCAGGGGCTTTAACTTTTCTGTAAATGATGCGCTCAGTGCTTTGTGACCACCTAGAGGGGTGGGATAGGGAGGGTGGGAGGGAGGGAGATGCAAGAGGGAAGAGATATGGGAACATATGTATATGTATAACTGATTCACTTTGTTATAAAGCAGAAACTAACACACCATTGTAAAGCAAGTATACTCCAATAAAGATGTTAAAAAAAAAAAAATGTTGCGCTTTGGGCCCATTTACCTTAAGCTCCGGTAGCTCACGACTGGACAATTGTACTCTAGGTGTGGACAGATAGGAGCAGAGCAGGGCCACCTCCTTCCATTCGCGTGGCCTTGAGAAGCATTCACCTTCTTGGTGGCCTAATCACACTGGCCCATGCTGGAGTGAGTCCTGACACAAACCAGGAGGGCGGCATCACACTTGCTGCCAGGTGTGTGGCCAGCTTTGGTGAGTGGCTGGATGTGGAGGTTGGTGAGGACTGGACCCGCTTTCCAAGCAGAGACTCTGTCTTGAAGATTGGCTTTGGGCCAGCTGAAGAAGTTGTCTGTAGGGTCCAGGTCTTCTTCCAAATCCCTAAGGGGACTTGTTGGAGAGCAGTGGAGAGTGGATTAGAAACCATAAATAGATTGGAAATCCAGAAAAGGCTGCGGAGCACTTTTTAAAAAACCACTTTATTGAGGCATGATTGACATAAAAAGCTGTACACATTTAATGTATGCATTCCCATACATGTTTATGTACAAATTTAGTGTATTTAATTCAATGAGTTTGGGGATCAGTAGACACCTGGGAAATCATCATCACCCTTAAGGCCATAGACATACCCATCACATCCCAAAGTTTCTTCCTGCCCCCCTCATCTCCAAAAGTTATGTATCTTACATAACTGAACTTTTATACCCTTTGACCTCCCCCTCCCCCTCCCCTTTGCCCCCAGCCCCTGATAACCTTTGTCCTCCTCTCTGCTTCTATGAGTTTGACTATTTCAGACTGCACGTATAAGTGAGATCATGCCTTATTTGTCCTTCTGTGACTGGCTTTTTTCATTCAGCATAATGTCCTCCAGGCCCATCCATGTTGTCCCAAATGGCAGGATTTCCTTCTTTTTTTTTCAGGCTGAATGGTGTTCCATTTTAAAATACCACATTTTAAAATATACACCACATTTTAAAATCTGCTCACCTGTTGACGGACACCTGGGTCGTTTCACATCTTGGTTATTGTGACGAGCACTGCAGTGAACATGGGGGTGCACGTATGGCGGAGTATTTCTTGACTTTTCTCATGGAATCTCCTTCCAATTCATACAGAGGCTACCTCTGATGGGTGTGCAGATTCCCCTCCACTTTCTTATCTTCCTCCCTCTTCCTTCACTGCCACGATCCTCTTGATATTCTCTATATGGTCCTCCTATGAGGGTCCCAACTCCATCCTAGAGAGTGGGTGCAAAGTCTTCAAAGTTCTAACCTCCTACCCCCTACCCCCCATGGCAGGAGGCATATTGAGACCGCGTACTGTGGGAGAGAGTGTAAGCCTTTCTGTGTCAACAGAGAGGAGCATCTACAAGACAAATCTTTCTAATATTGGCAGCTTCTCATAGTACAATGTCTAGATGTTATTTGACTAACATGCCCTTCTTTTTTCATTTAACTTAAAAAAAAACTGTGGTTAAAATATACTTAACACAAACTTACCATTTTAACCACTTTTTTTTTGTAGCAGCCCTAGCCTATACCCACTAGATACCAGTAGCATACTCCTAAATATGACAACCCAAAATATGTCCAAACATTGCCCAATATCACCGGGGGAAATATCACCCCTGCTGGAGAACTACTGCTTTAACCTTATCCTTTAGATCATAATCTAAAAGTAGAGAAAATTAACTTCATCATCTGGGAGTTGAAGCTTACTGCCTTGGGCTTATATTTACCTGATACAGTGGTTCTCAATGTTTACTGTGTGTAAGAATCACCTGGGGGAACATGTAAAATACAGATTCTTGGTTTTTGTCTCCACTGAAAACTTGGTGCAATAGGTCAGGGTTAGAACCTAAGAATCTGACTTTTAAAAGGTACAATATATCTTTGCAGCTTATTTATTTTATACATAGTAATTTGTACCTCTTAATCCCCTACCCCTATCTTGCCTCTCCCCACCCCTCCCCCACTGGTAACCACTAGTTTGTTCTCTGTATCTGTGAGTCTGTTTCTGCTTTGTTATATGTATTCATTTGCTTTTATTTTTTCTAGATTCCAAATATAGGTGATAACATACTTGTCTTTCTCTGTCTGACTTATTTCTCTAAGCATAATACCCTCCAGTCCATCTACATTGTTGCAAATGGCAAAATTTTATTCTTTTTTATGGCCGAGTAATATTCCATTGTGTGCATACACACACACACACACACACACATGCAAGTGTACAATTCAGTGGCATTAAGTACATTCACCTTGTTGTGCAGCCACCACCATCATATATCTCCAGAACCTTTACATCATCTCAAACTGAAACTCTATATCCAGGAAACAATAAATAACTCCCCATTACCTCCCTTCCCCCAGGTCCTGGCAACCACTGTTCTACTTTCTGTCTCTAAGAATTTGACTATTCGAAGTCAGAGCCCTCTTTTTATATTCCTGTTTATCTCAGACTTCCTTCCCACCAGGGGAAGGTGGATAGGAAAAAAGCTCGTCCGGGGAAAAGAAACTTTTATACCTAGTAATATTCTGATCATGTTAAGAAAGCAAACCTTCCTCACCTCTACCCACAGGCTCACCTGAGAATCAGGTGAGGACCTGGGGAGGGGCTCTATCTGTTGAGGATGACTTCAAAGAAGAAAAGAACTGCTCTTCAATAGGAGAATTGGGGACCAGGGTTTCTATACAACTTGAAACAATTTGTGCTAGGTTTATCTTGATTATGTCTATTAAAAAGTCTATTTCCATATCCTTAGGCAAACGATGCATTTAGAAGCAAAGACATGACAGGCATATAAAGAAGTGACTATCAAGAGAGAGCCTCAGTGTGCCTGCTTATTTCAAAATGGTGTGTGTGTGTGTGTGTGTGTGTGTGTGCATGTGTAGCTTAAGAATTTTTTCCAGGCTTCTCATGGGTGTGGTTTTTACATAATTGTTTTAACCAATGAATATACAATTTTCAGAGATTATCTGAAAATCTCCATTGTTGCTTTATACACATATTGATACTAATAGGTGACAGGGACAAAATTTCTGTTTACAGGGATGATTACATTTCAGAGGGTTCATTTATTTAATCATTTTTGAAATTGTTTAGAAATTCTACAACAGTTAAGGTTAAACATTTGCCATCAACTTTGAATTTACTGCAGTGAATAAAAGTGTTTTTAGAAGAATCTTGTGTTTCTGAGCACTTATTACATAAAGGTTGAAGATATTTAAGAAGTATAGAAATGTAGCTTCTAAAACTTGGCCTCTGTCTGAGGCACTTTATTATAAGAACTGACAGTGTAACCTGTAAGCAGGTTTACATACAATACTACATATACAATAGCATAGTAAGCCGTAAGGCACGTAATGGGAATATATTTGACCCCCAGACTCACTAAATGATTGATCTGAGAAGAAAAAAAATTGCTAACTATATTTAAATGACACACAGAAATAAAGAAATGCACTCTTTTAGTAGTAACCATTAGAATTTGCTAAACAATGTATCTTACACTGGATCCAGCTTGTGTTAATTAAATATCCAAGGCAAACATTTGTTACTAGGAAGCTTTTATGATCCATTTATTATTAGTAGCAGTGTTTCAAATCTTCTCTTTGTATGAGCATGTACATCAATGTGTTATTGTCATAAAAGTTTAATTTCAAGAGCTCAGTCTTCATTCATATATATTTAGAACTAAGTGCCAGCTAGATTCCAGCAATTCCACTGCAAAGAAGAGATCAAAATGAATGAAAACCTCCAGTCTGTATTTTCCATTTAGGGAGAAAGAACGCCTCAAATTTCACTCAAGCATTTATAAGACGTTTGGGACAGAGGAAATCATAGCAGGGCTGGGATGTTGAACATATTGCCTCAATATCTTGCCCTTTGCTTCGTAAATTTGGGGCTGCCAAGTAGCTCACTATAAGAGAATGAAGCACAATCCAGGTCTCCACATTCTGGGTGGAACCAGGCCATATATCAAATTTGGAAACTAGAATGAAGTCCCTTCCAGGGCAGCCCAATTAATCCTTCCTTAATGGTCAGAATACTGATACTCCTGCATCCAGACTAATGTCCAAAATGAATCAATCAAACTTAGAAGCTTCTCAAAATAGAGAAATAGGCAGGTTTTAGAGCCCAGGACAGTCAGAATACAAAAACAAGTCATAGTGTGACCTTATCTTATTGAATCAAGTCTGTGATAGGACCTTGTGGCCACAGGCAGTCTGTACACAAGGTGATGCTTTTCAGAAAGTGATGGGCCCTCTGTGAGCGGGAGGAACTCGACTCCTGGCTTTTGCTAAGAGCTCTGAGAATCTCTCTGGTGGTTCAGTTGTTCTTAATGGCTCATTAAGTTTAAATACAATTTACTGGTTATCCCCACAGCTCATTGAACAGTCATCTTAAGTCAGAGAGATTTTTCCAAATGTTGGATTATGTCAGATGATGGTTGAGGTCATAGGTAGGGTGAGTGTGGGAGAAGAGGCGGAGATGGGGGACTGTGTGGCCATATCGTATAGGCAGGCATCCTGTTTCAAATAACAGAAAACCCTCCTGTATCTGTTTGCTGGGGCTGACAAAATACCACACTGAATGGCTTCAACAGCAGGAATGTACTGTCTTACAGTTCTGGAGGTGAGAAGCAGAAAGCAAGGTGTCAGCGGGGTTGGTTTCTTCTGAGGGCTCTGAGGAAAGGATCTCTTTTTGGCTACTTTGATTTGTAGATGGCCATCTTTATATGATGTCTTCACATCATCTACCCTCTCTGTGTATCTGTCTCTATTTTCAAATCTCCTCGTTTAATAAGGACCCCCGTCATATTGGATTAGGGCCTACCTTAATGACCTCATTTTTACTTGATTACTTCTGTTAAGGACCCTATCTCCAGAGAAGGTCACATTCTGAGGTCCTGGGGGCTAGGACCACAACATATGTTTTTTTTCATATGTTGAAATTGAATCCATAACACTTTCTATAGTGACTTAAGCAGAATTTGAGTGGATTTACATACAGGGAGCCCCAGAGTAAGCTGATCAGCACTTGTCTGGTGGCTCAGAGACACAACCAGGAATCACAGCTCTTTCTATCTTTCTGCTGTGTCATCTGTTACGTGTTTAATGCCTCAGGGTCATAAGACAGCTGCTGCACCCTCAGGCCTCTTGTCTGTGGTTCCAGCATGAAAACAGGGGTGAAAGGGTGAAGAAGACCATAAAAAGACATGTTCCTGGTGCACCTTTGCCTTTTCATTCAGGGACTACCTCTCATTGGCCAGAACCGTTCCTGTGATTGGGAAATCAAATATTTTTAGCTGGACACCATGTTACCTTGAATGAAATCTGCATTTTTCTGGTAAAGATAAAGGATAAAGTTGAGGGAGGGGGCAGTAAATATTAGACAAATAGCAGTAGAACTACTTCAGGAGCTAAGACTGCAAGGGCCAGGAATTTGCCAAAGTCAGAGTTAAGGCTGAGGTCACCAGCCAGGTAGTTTAATAGCATCTGTCTGAGTTTGGCAGAGACCAGTCTGGGGACAGGGTATGGGACCTGAAGCCTAGAGAGAGGATGGAGGGGCTCAAAATAGTCAACTTGCCACTCTGTGGCCTGTTGTTCTCAAGGAATAGGGCCATTTCCAAGGCCTAGTATTGACCTCTATTGATGCTGGTTGGACATGCAGAGGTGGCAGTGGCTAGATTGGCCATGGTGGTGGGAGTCCATGCTGCTGGGCCCATGCGTAGCCTCTATCTCTCCATTTGTGGGCTCATTTTGCAAGTTCTGGGGTAGCTGATGACAAAGGCTGGCTAAAGCCAACTGGCCAAGTCATTTTGTCTAGTTGGTTGTCCATTGTCTCTTCCATGATGGATTCTTCCTGGTGGGGTGATTTCCATCAGCCTCCTACTCTCATTCGTACATGTCTTCTTCTGATTGTAGATGTTAAGCAGTTCCCTTGTTGGCTGGTTGTCTCTTTTGCTCCTCAGGGCACTGTGCTCTATAAGCAAACTCCACAGCTCCCTATGGGTGCTCCTCTGATGTGCAGTCATTGTGCCCTCTTGGCTTCTGGGAGCGAAGCACTGCCTCTATTGTTCTGGGGCCCCGTCATACAGATTGCTATTAACCTGCCCAGGTTTGTGAGTATCTTACCTATAGCCAGCTCCAGCCTGCAGAAGAGAGCTATCAATGTGTTGTTTAGTGTTGTTGGTGCCCCTCTGGCCAGCTCTTTTCTGGTGGCCTTGGTGCACGGTGGGCCCACTGGGCCCACCCATTGAACATAATCCTCTAGTGGGTCTATTGGCCTCATAATATATCCATTCCAGCATGCCCACTGACCTGATCTTTTTTTTTCCCTTCCTCTATTGTTTGCTAAAGTAACTCAGCCATGTCCTCTTTGCTTAGTAAGTGGGCCATCTATTTCTCCAGGTTCTAAAAGCCACCATAGCATCAAGAAAGCATTCCCCAACACACACACACACACACACACACACACACACACACACTCATACATGCACACACACTGAGACATTTTCTCAGGTTACCACCTGTGAAATCTATAGCAATTAGGTAGCCACCTTATGCCAGGGAATGTGCCTGCATTCCACTGGAGATGAGGTCCTCCTTGCTGATCTGGCAATGAGTCATCCAGTTCCAAGATGAAATTCCAGGATGAAGGAAGTCGTCAGGGATGATTGAATTGCCTGTGGTCTGGGGCAGGAAACCCTTGTCAGGGATTTACTCTGACACGAGTCCTGTGGCCCAACAAAGAATCCTCAAAGGTCATGTGCCAAGAAGAATCAGAAATTTACCAGTGAGTGAAGGGCTTGTGGGGCCTTATTTCTTGCCACTCTAAGAGGGAAAGAGAGCTCTTGATGGATGGTGCTTGCGGGGGGGGGGGGGGGCGGGGGCAGAGATGGAGTGTCTCAGAGAAAATGCCTGGGCTGAACAAGAAGGGAAAGAGGTTCTGAGAGTCAGGGTATAGGTGGCCGGGGGGCAAGTTGGCAGCACTGGATCCCTGGATTAAGAAGCGCTGAGGGACTGAATGGGTCTGACCTCAATGTGAATTCAAAAGGAAACCAGAAGATCATGGGAGTTAGGTGGGGAAAGAGTGTATGGCACTTCAGACAAAACCCAGAGCCCTGAAGATGCTGTATTTTTGAGGCCGGGGCCTTCCCACCCTGCCTTCGGTCCCTCTACCCCTCTCTGTCCTTCCCATCTACCCTACACTCAGGGATCAAGGAACTGGCAAGGAAGAACTTCCTATTTTTCTTATTTAAAAAAGTTTGCTTTGCCTAACTCAAGAATGTGGAATTTCTTGTTCAACATTGGGACCCTGCCACGTTTCACTCTTTGCACATCTTTGCTGGCCCCTCATCCCTGCTGTCGTCTGTTATCCCCCTTTCCTTTCTCCATCCTCTCATTTTTCTGTCCCATGCCTTCTCCTGACGCTCCTCTTTGCCCCTTGTCTTTCTCTTGCCCTTTCACTCTCCAGATGCTTTCCTTACCTCTTTCTTTGCCCTTCCTGACAGATACCCCACTTCCTGCCACAGCCCTGCCCTCCTCACACACCACAATCACACACACAAACTTTCACAAACTCTTCTTCCCTTTGAGTTCCCTGGGCCCTGCTTTTGACTGAGGAATTGGCTTCTGACTTCAAAGATTTCAGACACAGTAGATGTCAATTATTTGACTTCACTCTAGAGGTTAATCTGAATTCAAGAACTTTGACTTGAGAGGCAAATGTTTAGAGAGAGGCAATTTCATTACTTTCAAGTCTATAGATAACCTACTGGAACATTGTCAAGGGGAAAGAACACCTCTGTATCAGGAAATCTTGTAAAAGCCTTAACAGAAATATAAGATTTTTTCTCCTTCCTTAAATATATTTGCTGATGTAAAATGCCTTACCTTTAAAGAGGTCAATATTTCTCCTACTTAAACTAGAATGTTACTAAAGAAAATCACATATTCCTCTATTGACACAAAACTGCATTTTTAAGGTTTAGTAAAAATATTTTTCCAAGTTCTGATGGACAGCTTCATCCAACAGTCAACAAACAAATGCTGGAATTAAAAACAAATTAAACTGATAAGTACTCTACAGACACAAAATGCACAAAATGTGCCACAATATATACAAACAAGGCAGGTTTTCTTTAGGTTGAACACAAGTTTGTCATTAGGTATTACTATTATTAGTCTGTTTGAAATCACACACTAATTGGATATTCCCCAAGTACTTGGGACCCAGAACTTGAAATGAGGGTAGAGAAAGCCTCTGGGGTGGGAGTGGGACAAAATTGATGGGATTTCATAGACTGCCAGGCTGGAGAGAACCTCATGGATCCCTTGAGACCAAAACCCTTAGGGCAAGGTTTCTCAACCTCCCCACCACTGACATTTCGAGACAGGTAATCTTTGTTGAGGGAGCTGTCTTATGCAGCGTGGGATGTTTACCAGCGTGCTTGACCTCTACCCACTAGAGGCCAGCAGCAACCCTTCACCCTTGTGTGACAATCAAAAATGTCTTCAGACGTTGCCAAATATTCCTTAGGGGGTCTAGTTGCCTCTGCTTGAGAATTTGCCCTACATTATAGACAAGGAGGGGGATCCAGAGACCTCATGGGGATTTCCACTATGGAAGAGGAAAAATATTCTCGGCTGGATCCTCCAAACAAAGATCCTCACCAGGAAAGGGCAGTGGGTAGCTGAGGTAGGTCTTTCTTAAGGCCAAAAAACTGGACCCGGAGGGCATCAGAGAAGCAGTGGAGGACCCTACAGGAGGAGCCAATTGAACGGGAAGCAGGGAACATGTTTTTAACCACTGAGGATCCCCTTCCTCCATACCTAGCTTACAGGAGAGGGCAGCGTTTGTTCTCCAATAAGCAACGCTAGCGCAGGACCCCTGGAAGTTCCAATGGGACCCTTGACGATAAGATAGAATCTGAAATAGCAGAACTTGTTCCTGGGATAGATAGAGGAGAAAGAAAGGCTCCGGGCGGTGACCCCCGCTGGAGTAGCTGGTTACTATTAGTGGCTTCTGTTGCTTGGCCTGATGCCAAGAGATAAGAGAAGGCAAAGAAAGAAACATGTCCAGTCCTGCAAAAGCAGTTGGGTGAGCAGAGACAGCAGCTGCACAAGCTGGAAAAACAGCTGGACAGGATGCAAAAAAACAGGAGGCTTGGAAGGAAGACAAGGAATCCCCTGCTCCTAAGATGAGACTGAGGATAAAGCTCTTCAACTTTGGAAGAGAAATCAACCAAGTGGAACGTTTTGTCCTGTTTTTCGAGGCTCCCCGTCAGGGACCTTTGGATCTGCCACCCATCCCCCCCCACTCTGGATTGCCCAGCAGGACTGGCCCCAGGAGCAGGTGTTCTGGGAGGAAGCTCAGAATAGCTGACCTTAGAGGGACTCCCATGCCCAAGAGAAGAGGGTGGAACCAGGGCCTAATCGGGAAAGCAGAGTTTAGCACCCGAGTGTGAGCCTCACTGTTACACGGGAGAGAGATTTCTGTGGGTAATGGGTGGATGGGAGAGGTTCTAGGAATGTCAGCCGTGAGTGTAGGGGATTGACCTTTGACCCAGGGAACCAGTTCTCTGCAACATGAAAAAACCAGAGCAGCCGCCAGGCTGTGTGGAAACCTTATGGGCAGGAGATATGGGTTTACATCCCTTCCTCTGAGGACCACCGCCTTCCCCTTTCTTCCTAGCAACTCCCACCGAAGCAGGGAGAAAATGTGTCTCCTGAGATCCTTGCAAAGAATTGAGGAGAGCCCATGATTCACAAAGAAATGCATATTCAGAGTCCAAGGCTATTTGGCTTGAACAAGACTGTTTTTATTTAAGTCCCTCACTCATACCTCCGGGGTGGGGAAAATCCATTAAAATTCTAATCTCTCACTGTTGCCCAGTGTATTGAGAAGGGGCCTTCCAGACTCTGTTTTAGCAAAGGGATTATGCTAGAAAGGACCAAGAGGCTTCTGGTAGAAAAACCCCCTGGGATGAGGCCTGGGAGGAGGGACTGTGTGAGTCATCCTGTCCTCATTGCCCAGCACCGGGCCTGGCAGAGAGAAGGCATCAGCATATGTCTGTAGATTGATCAGATGAATTAGATAATGAATGAGAGGAGGTGAATGCCTCTTTGCTGGGCTGCATCAGTGTACTCTCCACTGGCTTCCAGAGGCTGTAGGTTCCTCTCACAGGGAAACAGGAGGCTGGGTGGGGAGGATGACAGCCACCATCTTTTGCTTCCAGCTCCAATTCTGATCGTTCTCTGGACACTGAGGCAAAGGTAGCCCCAGGGTGGGGAGGAGCTTAAAGGCCAAGACCAGGACCAGAGGCTCATGGGCTGGCTCAGTCTGTCACTGGAAAAGCCAAGGGACAGCGTGCTGAGCAGTAGCAAAGAAGGAGTCTCTTCATGTGGACATTGCTTTATGATACCATCAGTCCGTGGGCTCTTCTAGGAGTGGTCTTCCCTGGACTGCCCCACAGGGAACCCCCACGGAGCTCTATTGAGGACTGAGAACATTTTGTGGGTTTGACTGGCTTTGGACCTTGAATTGGTCATATTTGAGGCTGCTGTTTTCATTCGGGATGACTTGATCAGTTTTGAGATGTAATGTCTAGAACAAAACAAGCAAACTTATGGTTACCAAAGGGGAAAGGTGGGGGGGGGCATAAATTGGGAATTTGGGAGTAACAGATACACAGTACTATATATAAAACAGATAAACAACAAGGACTTAGTGTATAGCACAGGGAACTATACTCAATATTTTGTAATAACCTTTATGGGAAAAGAATATGAAAAAGAATATATGTGTGTGTGTGTGTGTGTATAAAATCAGTTACATATACACATGTAACTGAGTCACTTTGCTGTACACCTGAAACTAACACACATTGTAAATACACTATACTTCAATTTAAAAAATGTTTAAAAAAAGAGAGACTATGTGCTCCCAAACAAAACACACACACACACACACACACACACACACACACACACAGCAAGCAAGCTGTGTGTGAAGGACCAGGGGAGAGGGAGGGAGGTGGTCTGGGTCCTGGGGTGGGAAACCTCAGGAGAACTTAGAGGAAAGGATAGGGACACATATCCCTTTCAGTGGGCTCCAGCCTAGGGGGTAGGCAAAGACTGCCCAAGTTATAGTTGCCAGATGTGCTAGGATGCTCTGGAGCTTGCAGTATGTGTGACACAGACCTTGGGAATCAAATCTGAAGAGGCTCAGGGAAGCCATCTTGGAGGACACGGGGTTTCTAACGCGGCTGGAAGGAGTGGCAGAGGTAAACTGCAGTCTAGTCGTCTGCCTTCGGCCAAGTCTGAACCTCTGCTCATGATAGTGCTGGCTGCGTGGGAGAAGAAAGACGGGGAGATGCCTGGATATCTCTGAGGATCAGGCAGGAGAGTCCTGATGCCCGGAAGTACAGGGAGGGAACCTGGCATTTCTGGGGTGGGCAGAGGTTCCCTTGGAAACCAAAACTGCCTGAGGGACATTTAGCCAGAGCATCCTTTTCTCCCCACTGAAAACTGGCCTCCATCAAAACGACTGCTTCCATCTTCTCTCCTGAAATAAGGCCCATGGCACAACATGTATGTTTCCTTCCTCCTTTTGGAAAGAAGGAGGTTAACAAAGAATGCAACAGATATTACAGAGAATCTTCCACTGACATCCATAGTTCCAAGCAGATTTCATATCCTGCCTAGCCCACTCATTTACATACAGTATATGCTCAATATATGTTTGAAGCAAAAGTGCTTTAAACAACCCATAATTATTTTGGCTATAGCTATATCTAGAAACCAGAAGAGAATGCTAAATTAAAATTTGGGAACTGGATGTATGTGGCAGAGCTAGTTGATAATCTTATACATTTTCTCTTCTTTCTGGAACTACAGCTAGATTACATTTCCCAGCCTCCTTGGCAACGAATGAGGTCACGTGATTGAGTTCTAGCCAATGAAATGTGAGCTAAGGGGATTTGCCCAATACTCAGGCCTCCTACACATTCTTCTTGACCTTCTGCATCAACCTTGGAGATGGTAGCTACAAGGTGGAAGCACTCTGGGTTCCTGAATTATCCCTGAGGGAGCGGTGCTTGCTAATCAGAAATGCCTATTTTGGATTAATATGATGCAGAAATAAACTAATATTCTCTTATACCCTGAGATTTTGTAGTTTATCTGCTCTCTTGCAGCTAGTGTGACTTATCAAGTTTGAAACTTGGTACCTGGAATCTTGGAGTGAGGTGGTGCTGTAACAAAAACCTAAAATATATGTCCTTGGCTTACTTCTTAATCACATAGCAAGAAAATGGCTATCAGATGATGGAAAGATGGAGACCCACATGATGCAGTGACAAACATTAGGGAAAACTGTTACCACCGATCATTTTAAAAACAGGATCTCTTGTCTAATGAACCTGTGGCTCTAGGGACAATGTGTTGCTTTGACTTTTTACTTTAAAAGCCCCTTAGGTCTTCCTCTTGTTCAGGACAAGGACTTTTTAAACACACACAAACATCACTCTAGGTTAGACCATGAAGAGAATTATTTAATCCTCTTCAGACTAATTTTTCCCACCCCTTACAGAAGGATAAATACTCTCTCACAGGCTAGTTATGAGGATTCAATGAAATAACAATGAGTAATGTGCCTGGGTGGAGGGCAAGACCCATAATAGTTGCTCAATAAATGCTAGTTTCAGAATCACCTGTCCTATAGAAGACATGTGCGGTGCCTGCTACGTGGATGAAAACGGATATAACACAATCCCATCAAGGAAAATCTGGAACTGGAAATAGAAAGTTGAGAGTCCATTTCACTCCCCACACAACTCCTCCTGCATCTGTCCCTTTGCTCTCACCCAGGCATGGAGGGGAACTCAATGCTCCGGCATCTCCTTGGCCAGATCCGTTCCCCACACACTTCTCACTCATGTTTTCTGCTGCTTTTCCCCCTTGCTCTTATTTCCCTTTCTCCTTCTTCAAGCTGCCACTTCTACCCCAACTACCTTCTCCTTTCCCCTATGTTGTTCCCACCCTCCTGTGACACTTACTCTGTCATCCCGGATTTGTCCCCTTCTTTACTTCCTGTCTGTGCTTCCCTGCCGCCCTTCCATTTCCCCTCTGTGCTCTGAATGCTCCGTGGAACTGCTGCTGGCTTTTGTGACACTGCACTCCTTTGCCTTGATGGAAGAGGTCAGTCTGAAATAGGGGCAGGTGACTGTGTTTAGAGACAAGCAGTTTTCTGTTTCACACATCTGTAAAGCGTTGGCTGTGCGGTGGATAGAAAAGGAGAAACAGCTTTTTAATGACTAATTCTCGTAAAAGCTTTAACAAAAATATGATTCGCAGCGTTTAACTATAAATCCTGCTGTACAAAGCCGCCACTTACAAAGAGGTCCGTGTTCTTTTAGTTCAGCCACGATTGAACTTAGAAAAATTGTTCAATCATCAGTAAAAGTAAAATCCCATTTTGATCATTCTCAGAAGCAATTCTTTCTAAATTCTGTTACACATGGTAATCAGAAACGGCGGCTACAGCAGCACGAATAGCCAGCATTGGCTGAAGAGGAAGGTGAATGATACAGAGTGCTTGCCCTCAACAGCTCCCAGCCCTTTTTATAAATCTGGTTCCAATTAAATTTAATTACCAAAGCCTCTTAATGTCACACTTGAGTCTGCATAGAGAAAATACTAAGTTTCATCCTGTTTATTTTGTAATTCAGGGAGGACAGATAATAAGTAAAGCAAGCCATCCTCAGTTCCTTATTCTGCTATTAAGTAGCAATTAACTTCCAATTTTCTTTCTCTCTTTCATCTCTCAGCTCATTCCAATTCTGGGTAAAATGGTAGCTGTATCTCACACACACACACACACACACACACACACACACACACGAAATTACTTTCTCCATTTTACTCCACCTCCATTCCATTTTGACTGAAAATCAAAAAAGATATAAAACGGGAAATTCTGTCTCAGGGAAGACGCCACCCACAGGCGAAAGGAAGGTACTAGAGTGAAATGGACTCTCAACTTTCTATTTCCGGTTCCAGATTTTCCTCGATGGGGTTGTGTTATATCCATTTTCATCCATGTAGCAGACGAAAGGAAGGTACTAATCTCTCGCCTGCAGCTTCCCTTCCAGAGAAGCTGTGGAGTGGTGAAGAATGCAAGGAAATACACCCTGGTTTGGAATACAGAAGGATGGGGCCTTGGGACAGAAGGGGAGTGCCACCCCTGGAATCTCTTTATCTGCTGGATTGCCAGCGTCTGAGAGCAGCTGAGTCATGCACGGCTTCACCAATCAGACAGGGAGCTGAGGCGCGGGGTGGAGCCGGAGAAGAGCTAGCCTGAGCGTCGCATCTGGAAGTCACCAGGGCTAGTTTCCTTTGGGCTAGACTGTCACCTCCATGAAAGCAGGGACAGTGTTTCCCTCACCGTGTCCTCTGTGCCTGCTGTGTCATAGGTATGCAGGAGACACTTGTGGACTGAATGTGAGACCATTGCATTTATCCTGGAAATTTATTTCAGCCAGCCTGTTGAAACCTGCACTGCTTTTTTTTTCTAGGCCTGTTGCTTTAGTGTCACAAGGGATAGCCCTTCATTGCTCTGTTGGGTTGGAGCTACTGTTTCCTCTCTTTTTTTTTTTTTTCCCAGACCAACCAGTTATATAAACTTCTGAAGGCGCTGCTCCATCAGAAGAACAGGGTGTTCTATTGTCTTATATCATCCAGAATCACTGATGAGAATCTTATGTTGAATTCTTCTTTCTTTTTAAGTGACCTGCTTTTCTCTCTCTAGAATCTAGGAGTCTGAGGATCATTGGCTTCATTCTTGATGTTCTGAAGCTTCACAGAGGTGTCTGGATAGGGGTCATTTCTCAGTCATTCCGCCCCAGCTCTCTGTGGGGACTTTTAATTTGAAGGTCAATGTTTACTGTTGGCTGGGGGAATTTTTCTTTCATTTTTGTATAGGATTCTCCCTCTTCTAATATATCTTTCTGGAATTTGTGTTTTAATTATTTGATCGTCTAGATTTGATGCATACACCTAGGAGAGTTCCTCACTTTTATCTTCCCACACTTCTACTGAAAATTTAAAAACACATTTGGGCAATTATATCTTTAATATTCTAAAGCTTGCTCTTGTTTATTGGTTGTTGTTCTTTGTCAATCCCATCAGGCTTTTTGAGGAGGCGGTAGTGGCTGAAATATGTGCACTTGCCTCTAAGGAAGGAAAAGAGAAGACAAATGAACTTATTTACACAATAGAAGCAGACTCACAGATATAGAAAATAAACTTATGGACATCAAAGGGGATAGCAGAGTTGGGGGGGTTAAAGAGATAAATTAGGGGTTTGGGATTAACAGGTACACACACTACTGTATATAAATAAGCAACAAGGACCTACTGTATAGCACAGGGAACTATAGTCAATATCTTGTAATAACCTATCATGCAAAAGAATCTGAAAAAGAATACATACATATATATGTATATGTATAATTAAATCACTTGGCTGTACACCTGAAACTAACACAACATTGTAAATTAACTATACTTCAATAGAAAAATGGTCAAAAAAAAAAATAAAGAGGTCTGGGATTGACATGTGCACATTGCTACATTTAAAATGCGTAACCAACAAGGCCCTACTGTATGGCACAGGGAATTCTGTTCAACATTACGTAACAACCTAAATGGGAAAAGAATTGGAAAAAGAATAGATACATGTATATGCATAACTGAATCACTTTGCTGTACACCTGAAGCTGAGAAAAACGAGATGCCAAAAAAGATATGTGTAAAAGGAAAGGAGGCCAGGCAAGAACAGCATTGCTGAGGTAGAGACATAAGGCAGCCAGTTCTCCTCAGCTGAAGGGAGACATCCAGGGAGAACTGACCCAGACTGCTCCACCTGATAGAAGTAATACCAAGTGGATTTGGGTCTCTTTGTTAACGTCTCCATTCAAGGACGTTTAAGACATTTCAAGGTACCAACTTCCTCGTCACTCAGATGGTACCAACAGTGTAGGGCCCAGGAGAAGCTGCACCGGGAAAAGACGGAACAGCTGACCTCAGCGACCAGGACAGGCTCAGAGGGACACGTCATCCCTGGAGAAGGGAGGGGAGCCAGGACCTCCACTGCATGTTGAAATCCTCAGGAGATTGAGGGAAGCCATGCTGTAAATTGGGAGAAGGGGAAGGGCGGAAGTGTTCCAGAATGGAAAATGGTAGGAAAATACCTTGGGTGACCTCTGGGGAGAGATCGAAGGAGTTAACAGATGAAGAAGTTGAGATAGTAAGGAATTTTGAATGAGAAAAAGAGGAGATTCTTTGAAGGCCAGCGAAAGAGGGATGCAGAGTTCATAAGTTTCCTATTGCTGCTGTAACAAATTGCAGAAACTTTATGGCTGGAAACAACCCAAAATTATTATTTTATAGTTATTGAGGTCAGAAGTCTGAAAAGGGGTCTTATGGGGCTAAAATCAGGGTGTCCGCAGGACCGTGTTCCTTTTGAAGGCTCTAGAAAATCTGTTCCTTGCCTTTTCCACTTTGTAGAGATTTTCCATACTCCTTGGCTCATGGCTCTATTCCACCAATGGCATCACTGTGACCTATGTTTCTGCTGTCATATCACCTTTTCTGATTCTGACCCTCCAGGCTCCCTCTTATAAGGACCCTCGTGACTACACTGGACCCACCCAGATAATCCAGGATCATATGTCATCTCAAGATCCTTGGCTTAATCATATCTGCAAAGTCCCTTTTGCCATGTAAGGTAACATATTCACCGCTTCCTGGGATTAGGATGGACATGTTTGGGGTAGAGGGGACATCATTCTATCTACCACAACGGGTTAAGGTAGAAGTCTTAAAAAAGAATGGGAGAGTCAAGCATGCTTATATTTACCGAAGGGAAAGTGCCAGGAGAGAGGAAGAGATTTCAGAAATCAGGCAGAGAGGTCAAGACTGATGAAGAATGCTCCCAAGGAGCTGGGGGGAATGATGTCAAAGGCACAAGTGTGGGGAGAAGTGGTGGAAAGGAAGAATGAAATTGGAATAGAGATGGATGATGGATGCAGAAATAATGTGATTGGTGATGGGATGGAAGAAGGCAATTTTCTTAGTGGAATTGGAGACAAGGATGAGAAAAGGATGAAAACTGAGGCTGGAATGCTAATGAGAAATATGTAGGGGAGCTCAAGCCGTCCACATGGCTCATCCAGGAGCAACTGTGGCCAATGCTTTCTTTTCTACTTTGTGCTTCTCTCCACTATGCCTCAGTCCCAGCAGGGGCTCCCATAGTCAATATTCTCCAGCTTCAAACTATCCCTGGCTCCAGAAAGTAAAAGAAGAGAGAAGAGACAAGTCAGGGAACTCAGAGGTAGATTTTGGAAGATCTCATTGTGATGAGATCTCTGCCATGCCTGTTGAATATTAATATAATTTTATGTTTCCAGTTACATTTTTACAGGATTTGAACACCCTTTTCATGGGAGTACAGTATGCGTGCCTTGCAGAGAAACATGAGATGGTGATCATCAATTGTTTCCAATTCTATCCATGACCATTCATTATTACTAAAGAGGAACCCAGAGGATGGAGACTCAAAGCTGAACCCAGTCCGATGAGGGTAAAGAAGAGGATGATGGGTCAGAGTGGGGGAGACGATGCCTGCTACTTTCTCATGCAAAGGCTGGATCAGGACATTTCTACTTACTGACTCAGTCTTTCTGGACCTGGGAATCACCATGAGCAATGCTGGTTCTAGGAGGGGAAGTCCTCCCTGGATAGAGGGAGTCTTTGCTGGGGAGTGGAGGAATGCAGGATCATAAATGACGCATGGTTAAACTTTCTTCCATAGCTCTTTTAGGGCTGCCTGACTGCCTCTGAGATTTGAACCTGGAAGATGAGGTCCCGGCAGTGGTTAAAACAGGAGAGCCATGAAACTGGAAGAGACCAGGGAGGGGGGACTTGGGTCTCAAGGGTAGGACAGGAACATGTGGCTTTTGGGGCTGAGTCTGACTTAGAGGGCAGGGAGAGGAAGCTCAAGCCACAGCTGTAGCATAAAGTCAGAGGTTCTGGGCAGCCCTGGGGGTATCAGGGTCAGTGACGTCTTCCTAAAAGATGAGATGTAGGGGTAGCTAGGAGTTCTAGAATTTAACATTTGTCAATGCAATGCCATTTTTTTTTTCTAGAAAGAGAGTTATAGACTCTTGGTGAGGCAGGAGAGAAGAGGAAGGAAAAGTGAAAGCCTTGAAGAGGAGTCCATGATGGCTAAAATCATACAAAAGAGCCTGGAATCCCAAGGGTGGACAAGGGTTGTCTTGCAGACTCTTGACAGGGACATTTGGCCAAATTATATAATGTATATTTTTTCCTGTAAGTCCAGACAATTCATTAATATGCTCTACTTTTTACCTTGAAATAAGGATTAGGAGACAGGAGTGTGTATTTTCTAGTAGAGGCTATTCCAGAAAGAACTTTGTAGTGCCACATCTGTTACAATTATTCTTGTGATATGACATCTACCATACTGCCTTGCCCATGTGCTTATGGCTTCTCTGGAGATTTATGAAGTACAGCACACTTATTGTTGGTAATTGAGTATTTCAGGGACCATAACTTGCCATTTTAAAGGGGCCAAAAGTTTGACATGCTGAAACATCTGTCTTTCAAGACATCTGGTGGCTTGGACAGCAGGCAAGGGAGAACAGACATTTAGACTTGAACATTAAGGGAATAATTACAGCGTTACAAAACAACGTCTCTGTTTTGTTTTCACTCACCCACCCCTCATAACCTGCCTTCATATTCTTACTGGTAGCGATCTCCCCTCTTTGCTGTCAGCTTTAAACAGAACACATGGTGGCCAGTAGATTCCAAGGCATGGAGATGCTTGTCGTCTCACACTTCCTTCTGGCTATATGCCTTTTAGCAATTACCTAACTTTTTGTACTTCAGCTTTTAAATTAGTAAAGTGAGGCTAATAATAGTCTTTTTTACCTTTCTCCTCCGTTGTTTTGAGAAATGAGATACTATTTGCAAAATCACTTTCATGCTATGAGAAGGTCAGGGGAAGCAGTGTAGGCTTTGGATGTTTTGAGTAGGAAAGTGCTATTGTTTTAGATTTTAAGGACATTACTTTCAACTCCGTGGAGGGTGAATTTCAGGAGAACAAGTTGAGACGCAAAGAGATCAGAGAAGAGATTGTTACAATAAAGGTAATGAGACATCAGCATATAGATTTTTTGAAAATCTTGAAAATGTCCCCAGAGAAATATAAAATTTGAAGGTCAGCAGGGCAAAGAGAGAGCCTCAGAAACACTAACATTAAGGGGTGGTGTATTAGTTTTCTATGGCTTCCATACAAATTACAAAAGTGGCTTAAAGCAACACAACGTAAGTGCATATGCTGCAGAGATTGAAATGTAATGAGGTACTATTATGAGCAACTTTGTGCCCAATTTTTAAAAACAGATAAAATGCACAATTTCCTGGAAAAATATAACTCATCAAAATTGACTCACGAAAAATGGAAAACATAAATTGCCCTGCAAACCTTTAAGGAAAGAAACCAATAGTTAAAAACTTTCTCCAAAAGAAATACTTAAGTCTAAAGGCTTTAGAGTTGGGTTCTAACAAAGAGTTAAGGAACATATAGTTCTGGTCTCACACAAAATATTCCATAAAATAGGAAAAAAAGGAATTTTCTCCCACTCATTTAATAAAGCAAGCATAACATTGATATCAAAATCAGACAAAGACAGTAAGAAAAAGGGAAACTTCCGATCAGTTTCAGACATGGACTAATGAACAAAAAATTAGCAAGCTGAATCCAGCAATGTGTAGAGGTGACAGTACATCATTAACCAAACAGGATTTATCGCAGGAATGTAAGAAGAGTTTAACTTTAGAAAATCTATTCATGCATTCTGCTACATTCATTGATTAAAGCAGAAAGCCATATGATCATTTCAATAGATGCAGGACAAACTGGTAAAAAAATTAAACATTCGTTCATGGTAAATTTTTAACGAACTAGGAATAGAAGGGAACTTTCTTAACCTGTTGCAGACTATCTATAAAAACAATCTACTGCAAATCTGAATAAGACATAACTCCTGCCCTCAAGGGGTTCAAAATCAGAAGGAGATAAGCACAGAAAGAGTTATAGCTGTGAATCACAATCATTTTTAAGTCCTCTTAACAGAGAAGAAAATAAGGGTCACCTCAATTAAATCAGTCATCACATTTTAATTTCTTTATATATATATATATAATTATATTGCTCAAACATTCCTTTTTCTATGACCTAACCATATAATCTTTCTGCTTTATTGCACCATTTTATCTGTAATTAGATCCTACAGGAGAGTTTTTAAATGCTTTGTTAAAAATCAAGCTCTACTATGAGTAGGACACTTACCTAGTCCACATGAAATTTTGACTTGGAGTAAAATAAAAATTCTGGGGACATTTTGATATAATTTTAAAATAATTTTTTTATTACCAAGTATCATGTGTACACATCCATGGCTCTAACCGTCCCTGTACTTCAAGGAGATTGGAGGCTCACGAACGGGGAGAGAAATGGAGTGAAGGTCAAGAACAGGGTGAGAAGAAACTCAGGGGAATAAGGTAAGAATATCTTTTGTGACCTTTATTCAGCAATAAAAACCTTGGCAGTTGAATGTTCTTTTGTTTAAGGGTTAATTGATAAGTATAAATGTCAAAATTTCCACTCTCTCCTGAGTTTCACTTCATTCTTGGGTACGATATTCTCAGAAAATTGGGTGAGGCTTAGGGAGAAAGGCAGGGGTCTCTTGAATACATTGCTTGATAATAAAATGTTGAAAGTTTTTTGAATGCCTTTTTAAAAATTTCATGTTTATATTCAGTCATTTTATTGTATTTTCAAAAATTTCAGTTTCCAGTTGATTTAGGGGGAAAGAGAAAGGCCCTTCACCACAGATAGTTTGAGAAACACTGAAATAGACTCCATGAAAATCAAGAAATGCTATTCACAAGAAGGCCCTGCAAAGATGAAAAGACACACTGCACGATGGAAGAAAATGTTTGCAACACATAGAACTGACAAAGACCTAGTATCTAAAATGTATAAAGAACTCATTCAGATCAATTAGAAAAATGGGCAAAAACTTGAAGAGACACTTCGTATAAAAAGAAATCCTAATGTCCAATAAACATATTAAAAGGCCTCCACCTCATTAGTCATCAGGGAAATGAACATTAAAACCACAATGAAAACCACGCATAGTTAACAGATTGGCAGAAACTTAAAAGCTCCACAAGCCTAAGTTGGTGGGGACCCTGCAAGTTACAGGAACTCTCAGATATTTATTGCTCCTCAGAGTGTAAATTAGTTCAACTACTTTGAAACATTTTGTTGGCAGGATCTACTAACTTTGAACGTATACACACCCTATAACCCAATAATTCCTAGGGACCCAACAGAAATGTGGTACATATGTGAACAAATGATGTGTACAAGGAAACTCACAGAGTCATTATTTATAATAGCTCCTAAATGAAAACAACCAAGATGTCCGTCAAAAGTAGCAAGTATAAATCAATTGTGGTATAGTCACATAATGGAAAACTCTTCAGTAGTGGCTTTCGAAGCGTGGGCCACGGAGTAGCTGCAGCAGCATCACCCGGGAATTTGTCAGGAATGCAGATTCTTGGGTCCCACTTCAGACCTAGTGAATCAGAAATTCTGGAGGTGAGGCTCAGTGCTGTTTTAACAAGCCCTTCAGATGATTCTGATGCACGTTGAGTGTTGAAAAACATTGGTCGACAGTGATAAGTGTGAATAAATTTTAGTTTTGGGCAGCAACATAAAAGAGTTGCACAAATGTAAATCAACTTTAAGTGGAGTCTAGAATGCTTTCTTGGGGAGGAGAGACACATATTGATATTGCAGGATCTAGGTTTGAGTTAATTAAAGCAGAGTTCAGGCAGGCATTATTGCTTTTCTCCATGATTCTGGGGCTCTGAGGTACAGGCCAGGGGTACCAGACAGAGGAGGCCGAAGAAACATTTCAGATGGTGTCGGGAGCTGCCAATCAGAACTGGGTGGAGAAACCAGAGACCAACAGTCAGAGCCAGAGGACTGGGAAATAAATGGTCCTCACACCCTTCCCTCTGGTGTCTAATTACCTCTTCGGTAGGACAGTGCATCTGACACCAGCCTCAGTTTACCCTTCCTGCCTTTAGTCCTTGATTGCTTGACAGTGAGAAAAACAGAAAAAGTGAAAATGATGTCACGGTAAGGATTGCTATGTGAAATTTCACAATTTTTTGTTCTTTCCTACTGAACGTCCCAAAATTAGAAGTGGGAGAGCTTGAATTTATACATCAGGTGAAGATATTTTGATTAAAATCAAATTACGTTTAAATGAGAAATCCTGCTTCTGAGAACACATTTCAAGGAAACAAACCTAAATATGAAAAAAATATGCAATGAGATGTTTCTCTATTAGCAAAATATCAGATAACTACAGTTTCAATGATGGGGAATAATTAAATAATCATGGTATATTGACTTGATGGAATGTCACTTCTCTGTTAAAATAATTACGACATTTTTATAGCATAGAAATACTCATATTAAGTGACACAAATTTACACATAAAATATAATTTAAACTATATAAAGCAACTAAGAAATCTATATAGAGGAAAAAATGAAAGCAAATATATCAACATGAAAACAGTTTTTACTTGGGTGATGGGCAAAATAGAACTTTTTTCTACTTTTCCATATTTTTCAAATTCTCTAAAATGAAATTGAATTATCTTTAAAAAGAGGCATATCTAACAAACTTCAAATTCATATAGTTTAAATGATTACTCAGACAACTTTGGTTTAATCAGATCTGAAAAATGCAACTGAATTGTTTGATAAGATTACTTATAGAATATATTTTCTTTCAAGTTGGATGCAGATACAGGTGTCATTTTTAGGATGTACATGTCTATTTTACAGCAGATTAATATTCTAAGAGCTAATTTTGCAGCTATAGCTAGAATTTGAATTTTGACTTGTTGACCCTATTTGTTGAGCCACCAGTAATTTTGGTCAGATGAACAAATCCATTTCAACAATAGTCATGGATCTCAGGGCAATAATTTTTATTATAATGATTAGAACTGCCTCCTGGACATTGCTACTTAGGCCTTTACATTTAATATTAAAAGTAATAAATTAAACAAAAAACCTCTCCCTTCTTTGCCATCCTCAGAACCAGACCAAACCAAACCACAGTTAATGACACATGTCACCCTTTTGAAGTTGCGATCCATACGTTTCAGTTCTGGCGTGTGGCCTCCAGAGTTCAACATCCATTAGGGAAAAATAATTTTAAGTGAATCTGATTCTTTGCTCTGTCATGTATTAAGGGATCAAAGTCGTACCCCCCCTTTTGTATTCACTTTCTGTCCTCAATTCTCTTCTGTTCCATCCCCTGATTTCTCTCTCTTCTAGAGTCCCTGACAACTTTTCCTCTAGCCCTGTCAAGTCTATTTCTCCTCTTTCTTTCCTTCCAAGTCCGATCACATAGACACGTGAACACATGCACATGGGTGTACAGGCACACACCCCCCTCCTTGGAAGGAATGGAGTGGGAGGAAGCTCAGTAGACAAAGCCAGAACCCTTTAGCTGGCAAGGGAATCAGAGTGCTGTTTCTCTTCATGTAATACCCATCAGTGTTGTCTTAAAATACTCCCTTGCCCCACACTGGGGCAGCAGGCCACCATGTCTTACCAATCACCCATCTCATACATCGTAAGGCCTTCTGCTTGCTTATCCTTCTCCAGTTCCCATCTCCATTGCTTCTCACTAGGTGGTTTCCACGGGTCCCTGATAGGACTCCCACTCCTCTGAGTTAGCCTTCCTACAGTAGACATTCCCCCAGTTGATCTTACTGTACGAGTCGCTCTTCTGTCCAGAAGTCTTCAGTCATTTCCTTTTATTCTCAGAATCAAGTCCAAGTGCCTCAGAATGGCATTCAGCTTCCTCTGGGACCTGGTCCCAATCTTTGTGTTACCCTTCCACTCCCATCCAACAACTTCCTGGGTATCTTTTGCCTCTTCTCTTAGCTCCCCAGCCTTAGCTCACACTGTGTCCCCTCCTTGGCGTGCTCTTCCCCATTCAACTTGTTAAAGTCTTCCTCATCCTTCAAGGTTCAGTTCAAAATATCACTTTTTCCATGAAGCCTCATCTGGTCCTTCCAGCCAGAGGACCTTTGCCTTTCCTGTGCTCCCATAGTTCTATTGCTTTTAGTTTTAATTATTTGCATCTTTGTTTAGCTATTTGTATGTTTCTCTTACCTCCTCGGAGGAAAGGATGATTTTTGTTCATCTTGGTATCCTCATAGGACCCAGTACATTGTCCTGCACATAGTGGGTGCTCAGCTATTCAACTTCACAAAATAAAACGTAAGGAGCTGAGAAGTCTTTCTGTTTACAAGGAATATTTATACTCTGGATATTTTCCTTTGACAATAATCTTACTCATTTGTCATGATAAGCATAAATTTCAGTGCAACTATTTTAATTTAAAAGTGAGTGTTTGAGAATGAAAAAGAGGGAAATCTGGGCAACATGATATGATAAAGTGTTACATTTGCTGTTAATCCGGTTTTTATTTTCCATTCTGATTTATTTGTCCTCTAAGAGGTGATAACGGGAGGTTGAGACTAGTGTCCCTGTTTCTAAATGCCTGGCAAATGATTTAGTTCTCTTCAATGTGTCTATGCAATTAATTCTCTCTGAGAACCCTTAAAATTTAGACTTTTACTATGGTCCATGGACTATAGTTTTTTATCATAAAAATATTGAAACATTGACTATATATATATTCCCAATTACTATATAATTATATATTATAGTAGAAAAATACCGTTCTTATTTTTCATGTTTAATATATCTTGAACAATTTGAGATATAATTTGACTTAAAGAAAAATAAATTTTAATTTTTAAACTCCACAAAAACTAAAAATTATTTTTATTCATCATGGTATTGCAAAAACTTTAATTGAAAACAGATCAGCAGGTGTGTCCTGTATGCCCGGCATGTGTTGATCTTGAGTACGTTTTTAGTATGTGATTTGAGGTTGTGGTACCAGACTTCAGAGAAGAATACATAATTCATTACCACCATCATTTCCACAGAACAGTATTAATGAAGATTTTCCTTGGGCTTGGGGCCGTCTTGGCGGTTTCAGAATTTTGGTGAACAGATTGAGTGATAATTTTAGGCTTCTAAAATCAGCCTGTGTCCCCTCAGTCACATGATGTCATAAGCAGCTGGTGTTGCCTTGGCAACTTTACAGAATAAAAGTGCTGCTTTTGGTAAAACTTTGGGTCATGTGACCTGTAGCTGGGGAAGACGACACAAAATTATGACTTAACTTCTCCACCAAAACAAACCCAGATTTGCATAAGAGAAAAACAAACCCAGAACTCAAAGTCCCATGTGAATTAATTACCCACCTTGCCATCATCTGAAAGCCAAGTTTGTTTGACTTTGTAGTTTCAATGTGCTCTACTCCCTGTAGTACTCTGAGATTTGTCTGTTCCTTTCCCTCATCCCCCTTATGACCCAGGAAGGTATGTCTGTTTCTAAGGAGTTAGCAAGGCCAGGAGAAGGTGACAAAGCAAATCAGCCCAGAGGAATTTTGATAGCCCAACCCTTAGTCCAGAGCTCTTTCTAGTGTTTGATGCTGTGTTGAATCTGGTTATTGCCATCAACTTGCTGTGTGATTTTGGGAGAGTTGATCCAATCCCCTGGTTAAGACCTTCCTCCTCTATTACAGATAAGGAGCTTACTGTCAAGAAATCATGGTGTCATTCAGTGAATAGGTAAATTAGTCATCCATAAAATACAAATAGCCCACAGTAAGTATTTAGAGGGCCACTTTATATAGCAATCTATGACAGATTTACACACAGGACAGTCATGAGTGTATATATCTTTTGTAGATTTTATAAAAAATTTTATTTTCATTTTTCAGATATTTAAATAAGTATATCTTCAGCCTCAGAATTTAGTATATAATTTTCAAGCCACTGAATTGTTTTTTTCTTGAATCTAGATGATTTATGTATGAATATAATTTCCTATCATATCAATTATATAAAAACTGCATTATATACCATTATTTTAGTTCATTATATAATTTATATTTTAAATGAAATAAACTATACATAAACAAAGTAAAAAAACCCAAAAAATTACTTTGTGTTTAGCTTTGGGTGATTATGAGTACCAGCTTTTAAAAGAATTTTTGAAAAACAGAAAAAGATAGAATAAAAATTACATAATTCTGTCATCCAGAGGCCATTACTATTAAGATTTTAGAAAATTTCCTTCCATTTTAAAAGATATTTCCCTATAAACAAATTGTAACATATATTTCAATACACACACAAACACACAATGTTATTGTTCCTCATTCCCATAAAAACCATTTCCCTATGGCATCCATACATTTACGTATCTATTTATTTCCCCAGCCATCTTATACAACAAATAATTTAAGATGGCTTAAACTTACTTTTTAATGACTCTTATTCTTTTATTTAACCATTTCCATGCTGTTTGACTTTTCTAATATTGTGCTATTATAAGTAATATAGCAAAAGTTTTTGCATTTAAGACATGAGAATACAACATTAAAGTCTGAATAAAAAGTCAAGGCTCTATACACATTGAAAATTTACTTTTCCAGAAAAATTGTATCATTCACTCCATCAGTAATGGATGAAAACACCAGTTTTAATACATCCTTGACAGCATGGTATCATATGAGATTTTTTTTTTTTTAAAGTAGTTTCACACCTAGTGCCTACATCTTGGTTTCTAATACCGTTTTCCAACTAAAGCAACCAGGGCTTCTTGGAGAAGTGACTAGGTGTGGGATAGAAAATATACAAAACGAGCCTGGATTGTCTTGTAGTACCAGAAAGTAAGAAAGTGCTGATAAAAGAAAGTGATGCAGGCTGTACGTCAAAAGGTCGAAGGACCCAACTAAAGAGCTCCAATGGCCAAAGGTTTGAGCAGAAGAATAAAGCAGTATTTAGATTATAGGCTAAGCATAAAACAAATATCCATGACTCCAAACTGATGTAAATAATGATTGAATAAATAAATAAAGGAAGGAGAATAGACAAATCTCTCACGTAGAAGAATTCCAAATAAACGGTGTGGTAACTCTGCCCTCAGGTAATTCCCCCTCCTTAAGCATGGCTGCGCGAAGAGACTTCCAAAGAATGCACTATGGAAACAGGAGAAGAGAGTAACTTCCTGCCTCAGCCCCGTGCTCAAGGTCATCATGTTGATGGTATGCCATCACTCGATATGACGTGATGACAATGGCACTTTACCTCTGGGGTCCTCCTCCCCAAAGGAAATCATCCCAGTCTGTTCCTGAGAACAGCATTGGACAAATCTAAATTGAGGGCTATTCTCCAAAATACTTAACCAGCATTCCTCAAAACTACCTAAGTCATCCTAAACAAGGAAGATCTCCAAAAGGAGCCTCAGGAAGAACGACAATGACATGTAATATAATTTTTATTCTCTTATCTGATCTCTTTTCTTTCATGATTTCACAAATTCAAAATCTTGGATGGTATTTTAAAGGGCTTAAAATTCAGGTAGTAAATTTGTTACCCCCCAAACAATTACAAAGCCATGCATCACATTGAAATTTTCAATTAAGTTGAATTTATTTTGGTGTAAGACTTGGGTAGGGTTATGACTTAATTTTTACCTAAATGAAGAGCTTACTACATCTGAATTATTTGTTATATAATTTATTCTTTCTTCACTGATTTAAAACATGTATATTTATCATGTACCCAGTTTCTATATATATATTTGGATCTATTCCAAAAAGTGTTGTCTGTCCCTTAACTCAATATACTTTTCTCCATTCTCTCTGTCACCTCTAATGTACAACCCACTGTCATCCTTTTCTTATATTACTTCAAAAACCTAACTATTCTCTGTGCTTTGACTATGTTCTCCCTACAATCCATTCTTCACACAGCAACTAGCCGAACATTTTAAAAGTACAAATTGGATCATACTGCCTCCAGTATAAAGTTTCTCCTCCTTATCAAAATAAAATATAATCCTTACCAAGATGACGTATACGTCTTACCAAAATACAATCCATAGTCCTTACCATGGCCTACAATCTCTTCATGATCTAACTCCTGTGTCTAGCTCTGGCCAGCTTATGCTACTCCTGTGACATAACTGCCTGATGAAGCCTCAAAAGCCTTCCCTATTTCAGGGTGTTTGCACCCACCGTTCCCTTTGTGTGGAACCCACTTACTCAGGTTTTCCCCACAGTTGACTTCTCATTCTTTAATTCTCACTTGTTATATGGTCTCCCTTCCGTTTCCTTGACGATCTTATCTTGGTGAGATCATCCCTATTTTGTCAGTTCCTCTCATGTTATCCTGTTTATTTCCTCCATAGTGCTGACTGTAATTCTCTTTCCTTCCTAGGGGATCAAAATATGCCACCCCAAGAATGCCTCTGTAGCATAAAGGTTATTTTGAGCTGAAGGCAGTAGAGAAGAAGCAGACACAAGAAATGCTCTCTGCTCTCCTCCTACGCCTCAAAGCAGGACAAGAGTTTGGAAAGGTGTCTCTCTTTCCTGCACCAGGAAGAGCAGAACTCACCAGGACTCCCGGAACTTATCAGCCCAGAGCACAAAAACCTTACTAAAATAGCCCTTATCTTCCATTAGTTAACCACATATGTTTACCTTCTCACGGTTTGCTGCCTCTAAGAGCCTAAACCCCTTTTCCTTTGTCTTGTCACTTCTCCACAAATTTATTGTTCTTTGTTAAAATGCTAAATAAACCCCCTATTATCACCACTGCTTTGAGTTATTCATCCTTCGTTCTCTCACATGTACACTTGATGCATGGGTTAACAAGCTCTGTTTTTCTCTTGTTAATTCATCTTTTAAAACTCTAATCTGCAAAGCTACAGCCAATAAACCTAAGACAGGTAAAGGAAAACAAGTTATGTTTTTCCTTGCCTACACTGTCTCTCTCTCTCTCTTCCTTTCCCCAGGATTTACTGAATGCCTGCCTCCCACTGGTCCATGAGGGTAGGAACCTGGTTGTCTGTCTTGTTCATCACTGTATCCTTAGCACATCTCACATAGTATGTGCTGAATGATTTTTATGGCATAAATGTTAAATGAGTTGAACAGTTGGCATATCTTGGTACTAGGAACACATTTTAGATTGTTGTATCTTTTTATCTAGTGATTTTAATACACTTACTCTTCCAGATGAATTTGTAAATTTGCTTTTTGTCAAGTTAAAAATATCAAATTCTGATAGAAATTTAGCTGTATTTCTAGATTACTTTCATGATAATTGATATACTTACAATATACTTACATATCCAGGAACATGATATGTTTTTCCATTTTTCAGATGTTCTTTTTAAGTCATTCAATAAAGCTTATAGATCTCTTTATATAAGGATGTTTTAGCTCTTTTTTTCCTAAACATTTTATATATATATATATTTTTAAATTAATTAATTAATTTATTTATTTATTTATTTTTGGCTGTGTTGGGTCTTCGTTTCTGTGCGAGGGCTTTCTCTAGTTGCGGTGCGCGGGCCTCTCACTGTCGCGGCCTCTCTTGTTGCGGAGCACAGGCTCCAGACGCGCAGGCTCAGTAGTCGTGGCCCACGGGCCCATTTGCTCCGCGGCATGTGGGATCTTCCCAGACCAGGGCTCGAACCCGTGTCCCCTGCATTGGCAGGCAGATTCTCAACCACTGCGCCACCAGGGAAGCCCTAAACATTTTATATTTTTAACTTCCTCTTGAAAATGGAATCTTTACTTTAATATATTTTATGTTACTGCTATTGGTATATAGGAAATTATTGGATTTTGTGTGTTTACTTTGTAATTAGTCTTTTTACTAAATGCTAGTATATTCTCATAATTTTTCAACTTGTTTTTCTTTATTTTCTGGGCATACTATTATATCAGCTTAAGACAATAATAATAAATTTTCTTTTTCTATATATTTTTTTCATTTTTATTGTACTATAATATACATAACAAAATTCATTAAACCATTTTTTAGTGTATAATTCAGTGACATTAAGTACATTCAAAGTGTTGTGCTACAACACTATACCTTTCTAGGACATTTTCATCATCCCAAACAGAAACACTATACCCCTTAAACAATAACTCCCAGTTTCCCCCCCCACTAACAGTAGGCAACCTCTATTTTATTTTGGGTATCTGTGCATTTTGCTATTCTAGGTACCTCATGTAAGTGGAATCATACATATTTGACCATTTTTTTCTGGCTTACTTTCCACCATATTTTAGGAACGCCTTTTATAAACAGCATGTTTAATACTCCATTAGAGAGTCTCTCCCATTTAAAAAAAGATTTTGGTTTAGCTTCAATCATCATCATAATTGATAATATCTGACCTTAGTTTTTTTGCTCTGTGCTTTTAAGCTTTTCTTTTGTTTCCTTATTAAATGGCTCTATTGTTTTTATCTTTTATGTCATTTCAAATATACATATATATTTATAGATCTATCTATCTATTTGTAACCAAACCGATTCTGAGTAAGAGAGGTGATCCCTTCAATCAGACATACACGTAACGTCTTTTTCCTCATATAAGGCAGTTGTTATCAAACATTGTGGTCTTGAGTTTAAAGATGTTTGAAAACCTCCCCTGCAAACTTGCCTTTGTGAAGGATATATTTATCATTATTTGCCATATTAGAAATTAAAATTGAGAATTTAAAAATATTTATTAATTCATTAAAATATAGTAATAAACTCATTAAAACTTATAAATAATACATTTTAATGAAAACTACCTGTATTTTCCAAAAAAAATTCAGTGAGGAGAGTGGCATTGCTTTATATTTTTGCAAATCTCTTTAACAGGTGCTAAATAAAAAATAGTTAAATTCTCATATCTGCTTCTCTTCATTTGCTTTGTGGCATTATGTTGTTTTGATTGAAGTGTATGAAAAGAAGTACAGCAACAGAGTTATGTAGTTGGAGAATAAAGGAATATTTTAAACGTCTTTTTGGATAGTTATGAAAAACTTTCTTTGATATTACATCAAAACTTGGTAAATGTTAGTTTCTTAAAGATGAGTTGCAATGTAGATGCTGAAACCATAGCAACGAACACTTTGTCCTCTGTTACATTAAAGTCCACTGACTTAGGGCTTCCCTGGTGGCACAGTGGTTGGGAATCTGCCAGCCGATGCAGGGGACACGGGTTAGAGCCCTGGTCCAGGAAGATCCCACCTGTCGCGGAGCAACTAGGCCCAGGCGACACAACTGCTGAGCCTGCACTCTAGAGCCCGTGAACCACAACTACTGAGCCCAAGCGCCACAACTACTGAAGCCCGTGTGCCTAGAGCCCATGCTCCACAACAAGAGAGGTCACCGCAATGAGAAGCCCTCGCACGCAATGAAGAGTAGCCCCCGCTCACCGCAACTAGAGAAAGCCCGAGTGCAGCAGTGAAGACCCAACACAGCCAAGAAATAAATAAATAAAATAAAATAAACCATGGTAACTGTAGAAGAATGACTGATTACCCAAATATTAAAAAATAAATAAATAAATAAAAGTAAAAACAAAAATATCCACTGACTTATCTTGCACTTCAAATGGATCTTTTATAACATCAGGCATTGGTCATTTAGAAAATATATTACGTTTCTGAGTTCTATAGACTTTCCAAATGTTGACAGATTTCACTAAACCATATTAAAAAATCACATTAGTTAATATCACCACTGTCTCATCAGAAAAGACTTTATGTATAGGAAAACTATGAAGACCCATGGTGGCAGATATAAATTCTAAAAAATTCTAATTTCCCTTTAAAAGCTACGATTTTGTCATTGGCAACAAATGCTGTCAGTTGTCCTTGAAGTGTGAGGTTCACTTTGTTTATTTTTGAGAAAAAGTGTGCCACATGTCTGCTTCTAAATAACTATAGTTTGCCAGTTATTCATTCAGTAAAAATGCTATTCCATGAGAAAAGTGGCTAGTTCTGCTAGCAACTATCTTGGAGCAACCACTGAACTTCTGTAGGTGACACAGAGCTTCATGTCTATCTTTTGTGGTATAACAAATTACCCCTAAATTTATCAGCTTAATGCAAAAATAAACTTTATTATATCTCACAGGGTTTCTCTGGTGCAGGGATTTGGGATCAGCTTAGCTGGGTGATTCTGGCTCAGGGTTTCTCATGAAGTTGTAGCCAGGTTGTTGGCTGTTGGCTGAAGGCTTGACTGCAGCTAAGATCCACTTCCAAGATGGCACACTCACATGTGTGGCACATTCATGCTTGTTACTGACAGTAGATAGACCTCAATTCCTCTCCATGGGGTCCTCTCCGTAAGTCTTCTTGAATGTCTTCATAACACGGCATCTGGCTTCCCCAGAGGGAATGATCTAAGACACAAGGAGAAAGGCACCGTATCTTTGTGGCTTAGCCTTGGAAGATACACACTCTTATTTCTGCAATATCCTGTTGGTTACTCAGGTCATCACTATTCAGTGTGGGAGAAGATGACACAGGAGTGTGACTCCTAGGAGGGGAGAATCCCTGGGGATGTCCTGGAGGCTCAGGACCATAGCACACATCTCTCAGATATAAATGGACATGTTTACAAGGGACAAGATATTTCATAATTAGTACTTTTACTGTTGCAGCCAGGACATTATTAAAGGAAATTAGCATTTTAAAAAAAGTGCATGAGAGCGAAGACTATAATGTCTAATAATACAGTTTGGTGCCATTGCTTTGAATCAAGCTTAGGTGCTAGAGCTTGACCCACCATTGCTTTTGTGCTATCACTGCAAATAGTGACACAGTGAAAAAGGGCAAATAATATCATTACCTTATTATGAAAATAGTCTTAACTTTATGGATTATCTGAAAGTGTACTGGGACCCCCAAAGGTCTGCAGACCACATTTTGAGAATTACTGACCTAAGGGATGCTTTCTTTGATTATATTGTAGATGATTGTTTTCTTATTTATTGTGGTGTGTAATTCAGGAATCTCAGTCATATATATGTCAGAGAACTCTTCCATGTATCTTTTTTACCTTTTATCGTTTTAGTCTATTCCTCCCTTTCTTTTCAATCTGAGGATGATTCTCTAGCTTTTTTCCACATTACTGATTCAACTTTCTGCACCATCAGTTTTGGCATTTACTATGTCCAGTGAGGGTTTTTACTCTTTTTATGAGCTTTTTCCCCCCAATTAATCCTTCTCTCTCCTCTTTCCCCTTTACTTGTCTGTTTCAACTCTCCTTTGTTGAAACCTAATGATCTCTATTCTCTGATATGCTGAACTAACAGAGCACACAAAAACACAACACCCAACATGTACTTCTGAGACTCTTCTGGCTCTCCCCAGCAAGCTCTACTTATGCGGACACCCCCTCACTGGATCATGCGGCAGTGGTGGTCACACTCTAATGGCCACCAAGAAAATGTACCTGCAGCACTGCCCAATTAGGAGTTTGGCACAGACCTTGTCTCTTTGAATAAGACAATGAGAGAAGTAAGACATCACATCTTTTTCCAGGCTGTGCTACCTGCTTAGATAAAGCCTGTGTTTCCTGCGAGGAGAGATGTGCTCTTTTTCTCAGTTTACCTCCCTCTGCCTTGTACTTATGAAAGATCTCGCTTGCATCCTGGCATTGACATGTTTGTTAGACCTTGGTTTTTGGTGTTGTGGAATTTTATATGTTTCTTTATAGAGGTTTCTTTATGTGTTTCTTTATAGAGGAGGGGAACTATTATAAGCCACAGTAAAATTTTATTTAAAAAAATCTTGCTCCTGAAAGAATTTGAAAGATTGTAAAGATTTATTTTCTTGGTAAAAGTGACACAAAATTGCAGCATATTTTAAAATAGGTGAAGATTTAGAGGCTGCACCAATCAAAAGCCCTGTTTCAGCACTTCAGGGCATTTCATTTCTCTTATTTTCCTTGGTATTAGTTTTAAAAACTTTATCATAATTATTGCCCATGCAATGTTGGGCTGATTTTTAATAAGGGTGTAACTTCAAGGTACAACTCATGCCCAGCGCTGTCATTTTATGCTCTGTACTGGGGATTTTAAAGTTTGAAAACTCTTGAACACTTCGTGATAAAAAGGTCCACAGAATACTGGAAGAATGCATTCAAATATTAATTGTAGCTATCTCTGGGCAGTAGGATTATAAGTGAATTTAATTTTCTTCTTTATGTGTTTTTGTATTTTTCAAAATTTTCACAAAGTTAGTGGGTTACTATTTTTTATGACACAAGTAATACACAAAAACATGTTTGTTGCATAAAAATCCCAACAATGTAGAAGAAATAGAATACTTCATTTTCAACCCTTTTCCTAATCTCTTTGCCCTTGGCAACCATTATCAGTTTGGTGTGAATCTTGCCAATCCTTTTCCAATACATTTATATTCTTTTTTTTTTTTTTTTTTTGGCTGTGTTGGGTCTTCTTTGCTGCGTGTGGGCTTTCTCTAGTTGCAGCAAGCGGGGGCTACTCTTCATTGCGGTGTGTGGGCTTCTCATTGCGGTGGCTTCTCTTGTTGTGGAGCACGGGCTCTAGGCATGCAGGCTTCACTAGTTGTGGCTCGTGGGCTCTAGAGCGCAGGCTTGGTAGTTGTGGCGCACGGGTTTAGTTGCTCCATGGCATGTGGGATCTTCCCAGACCAGGGTTCGAACTCATGTCCCCTGCATTGGCAGGCAGATTCTTAACCACTGCGCCACCAGGGAAGTCCAGTACATTAACATTCTTACATGAATAGATGTATGTTTGGAATAAACCTCCTGCCATATACGTGTTTCTGTACCTTGATTTTTTTCCTTTGTTGATGTATCTTGGAGAGCTGTCCATGTGAGTATATGTATATCTCATTCTTTTTACAAGCTATGTTGTACGCCATAATACGGATACATCATAATTGGGTTAACCACTTCCATATTAATGGGTAGTTAATTTTTTTTTTTTTTTTGCTTAATTTGTGTCATGCTTTATTTATTTATTTATTTATTTATGGCTGTGCTGGGTCTTCGTTTCTGTGCGAGGGCTTTCTCTAGTTGCGGCAAGCGGGGGCCACTCTTCATCGCGGTGCGCGGGCCACTCACTATCGCGGCCTCTCTTGTTGCGGAGCACAGGCTCCAGATGCGCAGGCTCAGTAATTGTGGCTCACGGGCCTAGTTGCTCTGCAGCATGTGGGATCTTCCCAGACCAGGGCTCGAACCCGTGTCCCCTGCATTGGCAGGCAGATTTCCCAACCACTGCGCCACCAGGGAAGCCCTGGGTAGTTAATTTTTTGCATTATTATAAACTGGTGCAATAGACATCTTTGTATATGGATTATTTTGCGAAGGTACGTATATTTTTCTAAGATAAATATCTAGAATAGAAATGGTGGGTCAAAGGACATGCACATTTTAACAGATGCAAATTGTACAGTCTTGAATTTGGGTATGCAAGAACAGGCCTCTAAGCTCCCATTTCAGACCTTGGCAGAAAACCTGAATGCTCCTAAGTGTGATAGTATGCACAATGAAAACAAAATCTGGAGGACTGCATGACACTTTCTACCGTGGTTATGTCTTCTACACCTGCTGAAGGATGGAGACAGCTGCTATGGATGAATTTGCTATTTTCCCTCAGCACCTGGTGCTCAACTCAGAGAAGGCCCAGACCAGCAGTTATACCCTGATGGGGGTGGTGGTGTGCTGAGCTATGGGCTCTTCCCAACCACATTGGCTTTAGACATTTTGTTGTTGCTGGACAACTCCCCCAGGTAGATGAAGAGCATGGAGGGCAAGAAAGTTGGAGAAGAAGGAAGTGGGGGGGTGGGAATCAGCAGAGAACCAGAGTGTTTCATTTTTATAGTGTTTTTCCAAAATGTAACATAGGATAGAATACATCGAACATAGGATAGAAAACATCGAATGATTACTTTGGATATTCAACATGGTAGTCTTTTCCATTAGAGACAGTGCTTGGCAAAGAGTTTTGCTTATTCTCTTCCTTCTTTAAGTGAGTGGTAGAACAGGTGATAAATGTCATTGAATTTTTTAGTAGTGAAGATCGTTAGGGTTAACAGTATGCCTACCTCACCTATAAATACCCGCACTTCAGCCTGCCACAAATACAGCCTATGGTCTCTTCACCCCTTTGCTCTCTTTGTTCTTCCTGTCTTTTCAGAGTGTCCTTGACTCTAATCACATGAGGTTAGCAAATCTTCTAGGCTTACATTGAATTTCCCTTTCACCTTGAATCCACCCATGTTCACCTTTCTGTGGATGAAATTTTGTCTATCTCCCTCATATGCTGGTGGTTACACTCTTCCTTATAGTAAGTTATAGAATTCTTATTATTTTAATAGATATAATACCTGTATGTGATACGGAAACCAAAAAGCATAAAAAAGCATAGAATGAAAAGTTTATTGCCTTTTCACCCTTATAGAGGTCTCTCTCTCTCTCGTTTTTACTCATATTGTACTATACATACTATTCTTCTTCACTTTGATTCTTTCTTTTATTTTATGTATTTATTTTACAGTATCCTAATGTATTGATTTCCTAATTGGCAGGTACCAGGACAGCCTGTTGAACCTCAGGCTTAGCTGGCTTGGGGGAGGACCTCCTCTCTGTCAGACATACTCGTAGGCTACTCGAAGTACATTTTATTTATTTATTTATTTTTATTGCAAAGGTTTTTTTTTTAACATCTTTTTTTTTTAACATCTTTATTGGCGTATAATTGTTTTACAATGTTGTGTTAGTTTCTGCTGTACAACAAAGTGAATCAGCTATATGCATACTTATATCCCCATATCCTCTCCCTCTTGCGTCTCCCTCCCACCCTCCTTATCCCACCGCTCTAGGTGGTGGCAAAGCACCCAGCTGATCTCCCTGTGCTATGCAGTTGCTTCCCATTAGCTATCTATTTTACATTTGGTAGTGTATATATGTCAATGCCACTCTCTCACTTCGTCCCAGCTTCCCCTTACCTCCCACCCCCGTGTCCTCAAGTCCATTCCCTACGTCTGTGTCTTTATTCCTGTCCTGCCCCTAGGTTCATCAGAACCATTTTTTTTTTTAAGATTCCATATGTATGTGTTAGCATACTGTATTTGTTTTTCTCTTTCTGACTTAACTTCACTCCGTGTGACAGACTCTAGGTCCATCCACCTCACTACAAATAACTCAATTCAAAGTACATTTCAGATGTGCCATGGACTCTATATTGTGCAGCTGACTCTTCCCAACATTCTTACTAAATTTGTTGAAATTCTGTTCAGTCTGGTGTCAGAAAAGAGTCATAGACAGAGGTAAAATTTATTTTACTCATATAGATTAATATTAGGACCACCAATACTGTTAGAAAACAATGAAATAAAATAGTAGTTGCAGGGAGCATCTGCTGAACAGAGAGGGCCTCTCTGGGGACCAATTTCAAATGAAGGCATTCATTTCAGGGTTTGGTTTTTAGCTGGGTAGCTCCCTAACACTTTCTAGAAACAAGGTACAGGGCACTCAGTAAATGTTTGCTGAGTTAATGACTGAAGGCCATAAAGTAGATCTGAGATGACCTTCAACAACCAAACTTAACAGGTGTTCATGCACAAGTCAGATGGGAAATTTTCACTTATGAAAATTTGGAAGCAGGAAAAGTTCAACTCATGCTTTGATAAAATTATGAATATGATCCTGGAATATTCCAGCTAAAGAGACTTTGGAGGACTTCCATCTTAAAGTGTGTAGCCAGGAAAACTGAGTCCAGAGTAGGAAAGAGACTTACCCAAGGTCTCCCAAGCTGATGTATGTAAACCTGTTCCCCAATCTGCAAGATTGCCTGACCTCTAAACAAAATGTGGTTACCACCTGCATCCCCTTTTTCCTTCCCCTTGGATAAAATGTCTTGTTTGACCTTCTGGATATAAACACTTTTAAACAGGTTTAAAAATTGTACTTTTGTAGTTAACCCTTATATGAAAGAGGATTGCATTTCTTTAAATCTGTAACGACTCCTTTTCAACAATATTCACCCACCCCCTGACAAAGGAACACTGAATCCACCATTTACGCGTTGCTTCCCTCCCACGTTTAAAATACCAAATCTAAAATAAACCCCAAAATCTTGGTTGAGATTGGGTTTCTGGAACTCACACATTTGAAGCTCAGCATCACTGTGAAACTTGCAGGTCCTTCCCTCACTGGTGGAAATTCACATGCGTTTGGACTAACATATTCCAGGTCTGTGTCTCTTAACTGGGGCATGTTGTCATTAAGTATTCATAACTCCATCTTTCTTCATGTCAGCTTAGCTTTTTATTGCCTTGCAATTGCCTTTATTAACAGCAAAGTGGATGTGTTTATTTACACTTAGACAGGAAATGAACCGAAGTTTCCTGGTGGTATGGGTCTCACTCCAAGTCATGCACTATACTTATCTTAATTAGACTTAATGCAGATCTGAAGCTTGCTTTTCTTCCCTTTCCGAGGTAATTTCTGGAAAGGGCACAAATAAAATTCAGTGACTATAGAAAGAAGATGAAGCTCAATTTGTAGTGCTTATAGTTTATTAACTTTTTTTTTTTTTTTAAAGAAAATGTGTTTTGATGATGGGCACATAGCCGATAGGCTGGAACCATGAGCTGCAGTACATAAAATGACTTCACTCAGCAGCATTTATGATAAAGAGAAATTAATAATTCTGACAATGAAATAACCATGGCTTCTTCCATGTTAGTTTAAGGTCTATAGAACTGAAAATAAATGACTACGGTGAATAAAAGGAGAACGTTTAAATTGCTATTTTTAAATGCAGCAAAACACTATAGTACCTGGTCTGGAAAAAATGCCAAATGAAACTTAAAACGGATACTTCTTTCTTACATGAATTTTCTGATTTTAAACCTTCCTTTTGTACCCCATGTGAAGTCATTGTGTGAAGAATTCAAATACTGTAATTGAAACAAACTGAAACTCATCAATAAGCCAAGTGAGGATTCTCAGAGATGAAGACAGCATTGTATTGCCAACTTTTTTAAAAAATAGCATTTGGAGAAGCTAAGAAAGCAGAGAGATTTCTCTGGGATCATACCTCATGTGTGACAAAGCTGTGACTGGAAGCACGTTTCTAGACGTCAGTTTAGTGCTCTTTGCACTGTCTCCTGCTGTGATTAGAACTCTGTTTTCCTCTCCAGTTTTATTCATTGCTATCATGAGTCTGGCAGCTGGCCTCTTTTTAGGTTTATAAGAATCGACTTCTGGTGCTTAACACCCACGCAATATACTGAAGACATGGTTGAGCATGCAAAGGAGGGGAAAAAATTATCTTTTAGGTAAATGTGGGGAACAAAAACAAGGGCAAGTAGGTTGGGCTTCTGAGTCCCTCTTTATTTAATCAGTCACCCGTCCATCCATCTATCCATCCATCCATTCATCCATCATCCATCCATCCAGCAGACATCAATGAGTGCCAACTATTTGCCAGGCTTTGTGCTGGTTAAATGAGGATGCAAAGGTGAACAAAATAGACACGGTCGATGCCTTTAAGGCAGAGGTCCCCAACCCCCGGGCCACGGACTGGTACCGGTCTATGGCCTGTTAGGAACCGGGCCGCACAGCAGGAGGTGAGTGGCGGGGGAGCGAGGGAAGCTTCATCTGTATTTACAGTTGCTCCCCATCGCTTGCATTACCGCCTGAGCTCCGCCTCCTGTCAGCATTATGGTGAGTCGTATATTTCATTATATATTACAATGTAATAATATAAAGTGCACAATAAATGTAATGTGCTTGAATCATCCCGAAACCATCCCCCCGACACCCCACCCCACCCCGCCCCGGTCCGTGGAAAAATTGTCTTCCACCAAACCGGTCCCTGGTGCCAAAAAGGTTGGGGACCGCTGCTTTAAGGAACTTACCAACCAGCAAGGGATACAGACATCAATCGAATAGTGAAACAAAAGCCTGAGGGAGATTAATGCCCTGAGGAAAAGAACACATCATTTGGGGGCAGAGAATTTTCTCTGAAACAATGAATTTGGTCTGAGATCTGAAGAATGACCAGGCACTAACTAGGTAGAGTGAGGGGGTAAAGAATATTCTAGGCAGAAGGAAGAGCCTGGGTGAAAGAAGGAGGAAGTAAGATGCATTCCAGGAACTGAAAACACAGTGTGACTGGCGCCCAGCCTTCAGCTGGAGAGTTGAAGGTTGAGGGAAGCTGACCCTGAGGAGTGTTGCAGGCTCTCATCATTAGGAATTTGGTCTTTATTCTAAAAGCAATGGGGAGATATTAAAAGGCTTAGGTGGTAAGATTCACTGTCGTTTTGGCTGCACTGTGGGGAATGTTTTAGAAATGAACAAGAGGAGATAGAGGAAGGTGGAGAGGCCACTGCAGGCATATATCAGCAATATACACTATTGATACTATGTATAAAACAGACAACTGAGGGGAACATACTGTATAGCACAGGGGACTCTGCTTAATGCACTGTGGTGTCCGAAATGGGAGGGAAACCCAAAAGGGAGGGGATGTACATATATGTATGGCTGATTCATTTTGCTGTGCAGTAGAAGCTAACACAACATTGTAAAGCAACTGTACTCCTATAAAAATTAATTAAAAAATAAAATTTTTTTTATAATTAAAAAAAAAAGAAACAACGGAAGGTGGGAAAGGGAGGTGGCCACAGAGATAAAGAGAATAGAGCGAATAAACATCTATTTAGAAGCAAAGCCAGACAACAAGCACATTACATTTATCGTGCACTTTATATTATTACATTGTAATATATAATGAAATATACAACTCAGCATAATGCTGACAGGAGGCGGAGCTCAGGCGGTAATGCAAGCGATGGGGAGCAGCTGTAAACACAGATGAAGCTTCCCTCGCTCCCCCGCCACTCACCTCCTGCTGTGCGGCCCGGTTCCTGACAGGCCACGGACCGGTGATGAGTTGATAAGGAGGTTGCTGCTATGGGAAGGGTGTCAGTGACGTCTTCCTGGTTTCTGGCTTGACAGCTATGTAGACAGTGGAGCCGCCACTTATTAATGGAGGGAAATCCCCTAACTTCTCGGTTCCTTAGTTTCTTTATTTGCAAAATAGTGCCAATAAAGAACCAACCTTTAGGGCTTCCCTGGTGGCGCAGTGGTTGAGAATCTGCCTGCCAATGCAGGGGACACGGGTTCGAGCCCTGGTCTGGGAAGATCCCACATGCCGCGGAGCAACTAGGCCCGTGAGCCACAACTACTGAGCCTGCGCGTCTGGAGCCTGTGCTCCGCAACAAGAGAGGCCGCGATAGTGAGAGGCCCGCGCACCGCGATGAAGAGTGGCCCCCGCTCGCCGCAACTAGAGAAAGCCCTCGCGCAGAAACGAAGACCCAACACAGCCATAAATAAATAAATAAATAAATAAAAATTAAAAAAAAAAGAAGAACCAACGTTTAGAATTCTTGTGCAAAGTAAGAGATTTATACAAGTCACTTTTAATATGTGTGGCATGGCATTGGGGGTCTGGTAAGCAGAGAGTGTCTGTTTGTTCTCCCTCTTATTATTTTTGAGGTTAACTCAGAGAAGGAATCTTGGAAGAGAACCAAGTTGGAAGGGTAGATAACATGTTCTGTCTTGGACACACAGAATAGGGATGATCTTTGAGATATCCGAGTGGAGATTTAAAGCGTACAATCAGACAGGGCTCTTTTGAGTTCTGAGGAGCAGTGCTGACATTCTGGATGGCAATGAACCTGGGTGCATTGATGAGGCTGCTTGGGGAAGGGGAGCAGGGTAATACATGGAGAGCCTAGCATGGAGTCCCTGAGGGAAAATAAAATGGGGATGTAGAGGAATGTAGGCCTGCGAAGAGGTAGAGAAGGCACAGCCCGTGGATTAGGAGGACAACTGAAGGCGGTGTGACACCACTGAAGTCGAGGGGGGAGGGGCCGATGTTTCCCACGAGAGAGTGTCCTCACCAGCACGGAAGGTGGCTGTGAAGCCTGGTTAGCAGCGGGCTCACGAATCTCCGTGGGGCTTCTTGATATCACTGATGGGATGATGGGCTCATAAGTGACTCTGGGAGTTTGTGAGTGAAGGGGAGATGAGGAAGTGCTATGAAGGAGAGGGGACAGAACTCATTCAATCCCTCCCCCAGCCATGGAAGCCTATGTGGTCTCTGACTCAGCTCCTCCCATTTATTTTTAAATGAATGGTGCGCTCTTGTGTCTTACAAGTGACACTGGCTTACAGCTGAAGAATTCATGTGGGGTGGGAGAAAGGGAGGGATTAGCTGTTTCACAAAGAACTTGCTTTCCAGGCCTAGGAGTATCAGAGATTTTTTGTTTTTTTTTTCGGCCAAGCGGGATGTGGGATCTTAGTTCACCAACGAGGGATCAAACCTGTGCCCGCTGCATTGGAAGCACGGAGTCTTAACCGCTGGACCACCAGGGAAGTCCCCAGAGATTTATAATAATAATAACCAAAGACAGCCGACTGGTTCTGGACCCACATGGGTTTGCTGGAACCCCACTACTTCCCCACAAGTGTAGGCGTCCCCAGGAGATTCTGACATGTCCCTGTTTTACACTCTGTGCAATGTTCCTTCTGAGCCACTCCTAATGTTGGTCATGGGGGCCCCCAAGATAAAAGGCACGTTTTTCTTAGGAGGGCGTGGCACACTTGTTTAAGTAACATTTGCCTGGATGCTGTGTTCTCAGAACTACGGAATCTCAGGGTTGAGGTGCTACTGAAAGCCAGTATGTCATATATATACACATACAAAACCTAACTATAACTGGGGCCCCATGTGGCCCCATCTTTGCATAGTATCAATTACAGGAATTAAAAGTCCCTCAGAATAATGGAATTGAAAACACTGCCAGTTTTTACTTAGTCTCTTGAAAAATTTCCAAGGGAGAGGCTAGGTGGAAGGAGGGGAGACATTGTTAATGCATGGCAACACTTCTTAAAAATTCTCTCCATGTCTCCTTTTCTGAGTATCCCCGACGTGGACTGCAGCTGTTCCCATGAAAAAATGCTCAGCCCCAAATTCTCTTTGACATCCTATCTCTTCTCTTGCTCTCTTCCCTTTGATTTTCCTGAACCTGTTCAATGCAGATCCACTTTCTCCTCATGCCCTCCAGCTGCCGTGAGTCCCTTATCTTCCACTTGAACAGTTCTTCTCTTGATAATCCACACTTCTCACTTCACTCCCTAAGTTCTGATGAATGAAAGATTCGTTTTTGGTTGCCTCTGCAAAGATGTTCCTGTGTACAAAGACCTTCAACTTGTTATCTCAAAGAGGAGAACTCCTACACTACCCATAGTAGCCTTGGGAATATGTACGGCAGCCTCTCATTTGTAGCAAAGAATATTTGGGCTGAAGAAGGAATGAAAGCATTAAGACTTTGTTCATGCATGGCTGCTGTCCATCTGTGGGCCAGGGTGGACCAGAGCAAAAATTGGATTTAAGCTCTTGGTTCTTGATAGATTATTTGCAAGGTTGCTGTAGGGATTACAGAGAAAGAGGAAAGGGGTGTCATGACAGGGCCTAATTGGGACCGGCAGCTTGGAATTCTGCATGCAGTGCCGTGACTTCTGCTCTGCACTGAACATGGCTCTTGTTGCTGTGTGTTTGGTTGGGCTTTGCTACCATTCACGGAAGTGTCTCCAAATGCAGACGGAGACCTCAGGGAGTCTCTGCTGTCTTCCAGCCTGGCCGGGCAGGGCAGCCCCAAGGCTCTTCACCTCCAGGGAGGCAGCACTCTAGAGGCCCGTCTGGACAGAGGCCATGAAAGCACATCTTCTCTCTCTGCCTTGACTAATCAGGGATCCAATTCCCTGACCTACCTCTTCTTTCCAGTAAAAGCCTGGCCCAAGATCATCCAGATTTATAATTTTTTAACCAAACTTATTATGTACCAAATACTGTTCTAAGTACTTTGCAAATGTTAACTTATTTAATTCATATTAACAAGCTTATAAGGTAGGTCTTAGTATTACCCACATTTTACTGTTGGGAAAAAAAGAGACACAGAGAGGTTAACAAGTTAGCCTGAGATCACACAGCTAGTAAATGACAGAACTAGCATCTGAACCCAGGCACTCTCTCCGAGTATATGCTGTTTACCCTGACCCTCCACTGCCTCTCAGAGGAAAGCTTTCTTTGCCATCATATAAGACGTAAATAAGCAAGAGGAAGGAGGCTTATATAATGGGCATAATAATAGGCCCTATCTCATTGGGATGAGGTAAAGATTGGTGTCATCATCAATGTAAAGCATTTTGCATACTCCCTGGCATGTTGTCACTGCTGAATAGCTACTGCTATTATTATATTGGGTTGGCCAAAAAGTTCGTCCGGCTTTTCCATAGGATGTTGCAGAAAACCCGAACGAACTTTTTGGCCAACTCAATGGATTAAACAAACCTGAAACCAATAAGGGTTAACTGATTTGTTCAAGGTCACAGAAACAGTTGGCAACCAACTGGGACAAAAAAAAAAAACCAGTTCCCCAGATTGGTCTAGTGGACACGTAGGCCGTTACTTCTCCTCTTAGGATGTTTAAATAGAGACATTCAGCAAAATGCCACAAAATCTCTAAGCTTGTTTCTCAAGTTGTAAGAACAAATTGCCTCGGGCCCTGCAGTGCCTCTAATTACTGTGGTCACCAACTGTAAACAGACCGTTTGGTTTTGTCAGTGCAAACAGCCAGCAGTATGCAGGCACACTTGGATACTTTTTAATATGTAAAGAATTTTCCGGGACTTAATGCTGCCAGAATGTCAGAAGAGTTAATGGCAGACGTGGTTGTGGAAACGTTCTGTATTTTTAGACAACCTTTAATTAAAACACTTTGTATGTCTCGGGGACAAAATCATATGCTGCCACTTGAAGGCTGTCAGAAGGGGAAAAAGTATACAAAGCTTCTAAAAGCAGCTTTGCTTATTTTTATCTGAGATGGAGTTAGGGAGCCTTTGCAGGGACAAAGCTATATCTCTTGCTACAAAATTATATGAATGTAATACACAGGGCAAACATGCAAAGTGTTCAACATATTGTGTTTAATTTGTTGCATTCAGTGCAGCCTTGGGGTCAGTCTGGGGGCAGTGAGCTTAGCCTGGGCCTCCCAAAAGGCCCATGACCTGTAAGGCCTTCCTAATAAGTCGATACAATTGCTTATTAGCTTTGAGCACCCACACAGAAGGTGGTTGACAGGACTGTAGGTTCTGACAGGACCATAGGTTCCTACAGTTGCAAGTGATGACACACCCTTCCGAAGGAGTTGCCATTTTGAAATGGCTGTCTGGAAGCAACTGTGTGAGAATGTAAGAATAGTGTTTTTATTGCCAAGTAATGTGCACAGCAGAATTCTCCGCCATCACTCCATTCCTGAATCCCCACCCATTCTATGGTGGTTTTGAAATACAGTTAAGTCCCCTACATACAAATCTTCAAGTCGCGAACTTTCAAACATGTGAACGTGCGCTCACAGGTCCAATCACATAAGTTAACTCATGTGTCTGGCGTACGCTGTCACGTGCGCGCATCCTCTACAAGTGGTTGTGCTTTTGTGTACTTTACTGTGCAGAACTGTATAGAGGACAGTAGTACAGTATCTTTATTTCAAGCCCAGGATGTCCGGAAGCAAGCGTGAAAGCAGTGGTGATGTAGCTGGTACAGTGAAGCCAATTGTCTTAGTTGGGCACCTAGGCTAACTTTGTTGGACTTAACGAACACGCTCTGAGAACAGAACTCGTTCATATGTACTGGACTTACTGTGTGAACAAATGCTGTGATACTGTTTCCTTCAACAGGTGGAGTCTCATTCCCCTCCTGGGAGTGTGAGCTGGACTTAGTGACTCATTTTTTGTGAAGAGAATAAAGTGGAAATGTTGGTATCCATTTCCAAGACTCAGTCATAAAAGGCGCCAGGCCTTTCTCCTTGCTTTCTCTTTTGGATCTCTCCTTCTGGGAGCAGTCAGCTACCACGTCCTAAGGACACTCCAAGAGCCCTATGGAGAGGCCAGGTGTCATGAAGCGGAGGCTTCCTACTAAAAGCACCTGAGTGAGCTTGGGAACCCAGTCAAGCGCTCAGATAACTGAAATCCCAGCTGACATCTTGGCTGCAACCTCATTGGAAACCCAAGCCAGAACCACCTGGCTATACCACTTCTGAATTCCTGACTCACAGAACTTGCTAGACAAAAACCATTTGCTGTTTTCAGTCACTAAGTTTGGGGTGATTTTTCAGGCAGCAGTAGGTAGCCAAAATGCACCCTTAACCCCCATCTTTCCTTCACTTTGAGTTGGTCTCTCACTTTTACCTGTGCTTCTTGTTTATCCCCTCAATGAGCTTCATTGCACCCTCGGGCATCACCCACACTTTAGAAAATAAAGCTGTGATGGTGGGTAGGGCTGGGGGAGGGTAAGTGTCTTCATTTCTCACAGACTTTGGTAACAATAATTTTTTTGGTAAACTGCAAATTTGAAATTTGTTTTTAGAGCTTTTCACAATGTACCCCGGGTGGCATCCAAACCTCCTGCTTCTCTCAGTGTTGGGAGGTCAAGCAGGATGCAGCCGGCACAACATGGGAGCTTGAAGAATTTTAGTCCTTCCCTGTTGGCTACATTTTTCTGGTGCCATGGCTTTTATAGGCAGCCTGTCCCTGCTTTAATGATACCAAGTGACCATTATCCACCTTGAACTACAAAATCAGCAGGCTTCCCCAGGGTCCTCAGGAACGTCCTGCTGATGCTTAGCCAGAATCCGCAAATATTTGGTTTTCTCTTCCCCAGTGTTTAAGATGTGATAAGGGAAAGATGAACTGGGGAACCACCACTATGGCTATTTCTCATCATTGCATCCCTCCCCCTGAAGATGGATGTGTGCCATGTAAACCAAATACCTACAGATGCAATAGGGTTTTTCCGTGGCCTCCCACTATATGGTTGGACCTATGTTCCTTGGGAAATGTTTTGTTCCCAAGACAAAATATAATCACACTTGAGAATGAAGAGAAACTATTTAAAAAGAGCACATAAAGGAAATTGGGAATTCTGTGACAAGATACTCATAATACTAAAATCAAATAGCAAAGGATCTCAGACTGTTTTAACTTTTTTTTTTGCAAAATATTTACATCAGGAAAATCAGTGGTAGCTGAACTGTACTAGGTATGGGGTCTGAAGCAAACTAAATGTATAGCTGATTTCCTCCTAGAAATGAATGACAGGATAACATGCATTTATCTTTGGTCTTTTAGATCCATCATTCCTGGCATTTAATAGAAGCAGGTAGAATTAAAAAAAAAATGAACAGATTGATCTGCAGTGAAGGAGAAGCATCAGAAGTAAGGATTTGAAATACAGTAGTAAAAAAAGAACTTGAGAAAATCTAGTGAAAGGATCTAAAAGTTATTTTTTAAAATTTATGAATTTAGTTTATGGCATTGGGCTTCAAAAATCATTTTCTCTCTGTCAACTTTCAGCTTAGTTCTCGAAGCAGAGCAGGATTCATTTCATTTCCCAATTCAGGGAGATGATTAGAAATAGTAATTTTGCTTCACTCCCACCAGGGAGACAGGGAAAGCCACTTGAAGAGGATTCTGGAATTCCTCAAGTTGGAAGGGAATTGAGCTGATCATGTGCTGCAATCACCAGTGGAGCCTACAAACGCCTGGTGGGGCAGCTCCAGGAAAGGGATGGGCCTGTTGAAATTATGAGCGCATGGAGGATCCTAGGCATGTGGGTGTAAGTATTGGGAGAACATCCTCAAGAGGAGGGACCAAATGTCACATAAAGTGGGAGTTAATATTGTAATTCGGGACACTGTGGTGGGACCATTCTCCTCATGACAAACTAGAAATCAGGAAGCCCCAATTAAATAAAAGGTACAGATGCGGGCCCTGCCCCTGGAGGTTATGATGGGGTCTGTTAGGGATGGGAGGCAGGATTTCTGTGCTTGCAAAGCCCCATGGATAATTCTGATACACAGTTGGGACTAGAAACTACCATGATGTAGTGTGGCGGAAGTTGACTGACAGCAGGAGAGTCAGCTAAGCTTTCCAAAACCAGCTGGTTCCTGGTAGATGTGGGGCTTGTGAGCATGTGGGGTGGCTGACAGGGAAGGATTAGTCATTTCATAAAGAACTCGCTTTCCAGGTGCAGGAGTTGAGCTAGAAGTTGCTTCTTTTTCTTCTAAACCAGTGGGTCCCTAGAGAGACCATGGACTCGCAAGTTGGGCGTGTGAATGTAGGAAAAGTTTAATGCTGCCTCCTGTCTTCCCTGACCCTGGTGGGAGGAAAGGGGAGAATCCTGGGGGTGTTCCTGCAGCTCATGGGACCCCCTAAGAAACTGGCTCTTTCCCATGGAACCAGGAAAGAGGTCACACTTTTGTCACTGGATTTTGGTAGGTGCCAGGGAAGCAGCTCTTACTGGGAGAGCCACTGGGACCTCTGTTTTACAGAGTAAGTGGGTGCAGTCCTAACTTTCATTGAGAAGGGCCAGGTATTGTGTGGCTTAGTTGCCCAGGCAAAAGTGACCACCTATTCCTTATGAATACACAACTAAAAGACAATTTACATTTCTATTTCCAATACAGCTTGGACCACTACATTCAAAGTGATGTATCATAATCACCCAGCTATAGAGTGAAGGCCTATAGACGTCAACCACTAAAACGAGCAGTCTACTGGCTAAAGAGAAAAGAAGGCTTGTTGTAGGTGGTATTTGCCTGGAGACATGAGGACCCAGGGAGGAGATCCTGGAGGATGTCTTATCGGGACATGAGGCGATCTTGTGGGAGGAGGAATGTGTGCAAAAGCATGGAACCAGGCAACAATGGGGAGAGGTGAGGCAAAAGCGGGTCCTTGATAATTTGGCTGGACTTTAGGGCGTATGGAGGGAGTGCTAGGAAAGAAGGTAGCACAGGAAAGCTGGTGGGGGCTTGCGAAGGAGTTTGAAAACTAGGCTAAGGAGTCTGGATGTGATTTTAGAGGCACTGGGAAACTATAAGGCTTCTGGACAGGGGAGTGATGATACCTCTAAAATAGTAACCCAGGGCAGAGAAGCTGGAGGTGAAAGGCCATGGGGCATAGTATGTGTGCGGGATGCGGCAATGAACACTGATACCACTGATACAGTGGCCGTGAGAACTGGGAGAAGGAAACCTGTGGGAGGAGGTGTTACAGAGGCGAGAACTATCAGTTTAAGGGAAAACTGAATCAAAGAAGATTCCCAAGTTACTGGCCTGGGTGACAGGATACTGAGTGTGCAGCACTAATAGAAACAAAGAAAATGGGAGACAAAGCAGACATTGGGGTAGGACAGAGTTCAGCTTTGGATGTACTGAGTTTGAGACACTGCTAAGGCATCCAGGTGGAGATGCTTAGCAGGCTCTGGGAAAATCAGGACCAGGAAGAAAGCGGCCTAGGAATGTGGATACAGGTGTCATTTGCATAACAGGGCTAGATGGAGCCCAGGGATTGGTTGGCATTGCAAAGATAGTGGAATGGGAGAGTTCATGTCAATATCAATATCAGAGCAATATTAGGTACCGTGCCAGGTACTATGCACTATCTCCACCTTTGAAACAGCTCTATGAGATAGACCTTATTTTCCTCTCTTATAGAGAAGCAAACAGAGGCTCAGCGCTTCTCAGTAACATGGACAGTGGGCTGCAGAGCTGAGACTCAAAACCAGGTCTGTACGAGTTCAACAGCCCTTGTTTTCCACCCCATCCTTCTATACTTCTATAAATTAAAAATCCTTCTAAAAACAAAACAAAACAAAAAAAAATAGGAAGGACAAAATCTCAGAATAGAGGATAGTCTTTCGAACTGAGTATATTCAACCACGTGGTTCTTTTAGTTGCGTTAGGGGACTGTCAATTGGGAAAGGACTAATGGATGAAAAAGAACATAAACTCTGCAGTTGTCCTGATGCCCATGAATTTGAATTCCCACTCAACCACTTACAAGCCATATTAATTAAACGACCTGACTCTCAGTTTTCTCCTATGAAAATGGTAACAAATGCAATGCTGTAGATGAAGCATGTGACAGAGTAGCTGATACTCTCAATAAATGTCAGTTTCCTCGCTCCTTTTCTAGCTTTCCCAACATCAGGTGGTTTAGAAGTCAAAATATTTATTCCTTATTTCAATGGCACTCACTTTTTGGGCTCTTGGTAGGTGAAGGGTAGGTGATAGGCATGAAACATGATTATTATAGAAACAGAATTTTGTGTTATTGGTGTGGTAGGCAGAATAATGATCGCCCAGAGATGTCTATACCCTAATCCCCAGGATCTGTGCCTATGTTAGGTTAAGTGGCAAAGAGAAATGAAGGTTGCAGATAGAAGTAAGGTGACTTGAATGGAATCAGATGACTTTAAGATGGGGAGATTTTCCTGGGTTATCTGGGAGGGCCCAATGTGATCACAAGGGTCCAGAGAAGTGGAAAAGGAAATCAGAAGAGAGAACCAGAGGGATGGCAGAGTGAGAAGGGCTCAGCCTGGCATTGCTGCAAGGAGGAGGAAAAGTAAGGAATGTGGGAGGCCTTTAGAAGCTGGAAAAGGCACGGAAACAGATTGTCCCCTGGAGCCTCTGGAAGGAACATAGCCCTGCAGGCAAACTGATTTGAGCCCAGCGAGACCCATTTCAGACTTCTGCCCTATACAACTGCAAATTTGTGCTTCAGTCACTACATTTGTTGTAATTTGTTACAGCAGCAATACAACTGCGATGCTGAAAGGGACTACACAAATGATGTTGTCCAGGCCATTCATTATATAAAGGAGGACTCTGGGGCCCAGAGAGGTGGAAGTGCCTTGGGAAGATACTCAGGAAGGAATAAGCCTCGTTGGAGGAAGGGTGTGCTTACCTGGTCTGCCCTCTCTGGCAAAGCCAGTTGTCTGCAAAATACTTGCCCTGGCTGTCCTTCTTAGGAGAGGTTTATACCGCTGGGCTTTGTACCTCTCTGCTAGAGGTAAAGCCCTCTGTGGTCAAGGGACCCTAGAGCTTAAGAACCATCTGAACACTTGTCGTAGCAGTGGACTGAAGTCTCTAGGCAACACTACAGCTTCCTAAGGTGTCCTATGAGCTGCTCACCCTGATTTCCTCCACCTGGGCTTCTGTTGTGTGACAAACAGCTCAATAGTGACTGTGGCCTACAAAAGGACCCATTTAAGCTTTCGCAAATGTTGATTTCTAAGGCCCCTTCAAGTCCTGAAATGCCTCATTTTATGTGACAGCTATCCTGTTATTTCACTTACCACCTGCCTTCTTACAAAGAGGGTGACCTTCTACTGTAACGTTGAGGTGAGGAAGGGGTTTCAACCTTTCCGAGGCCACGGATGCCGCGCCTGGCGCCTTGGTCGTAGAACTCAAGACCTGAGAATTGTTTTGCCTGTGACATTATGAAAACATTCCTGCTTCTTAATGTTTTCACAACCCCTGGATTCCAAGCAATACAATGTTCTCCACCAGTGTCATAACACCTCCTGCCCAAAAAGCCCAAATAGTTTTAAAAAAACACATAAAGAGCAAAAGAAGTGAAGAAATTTAATCAGATGTCAGAACAATGAAGGATTTTCATTATATGTAGTTTCAATAACAAAAATGATATACTGTTAGAATATCAATTTTAAAAGCGTCAAGCCAAAAAACCTAAGGAGTTCTTCATTCACTCTCCTTTCTTAAAAAAAAGTCAGTGTGCTTGTATCAATACTACATGGTTTTGATTTAAATTGTTTTTTGTTCTAAAGATGCTATATATTTCTTCCACCAATCATTTCATTTTTATCCCTACATCCATCTTCTTTTTGGACACACAGGTGCTTTCTTAGTTTCAGTGGCTCAATATGAGAGAAAGGGAGAGAGAGAAGGAGGAATTTAGACTACTTGGTGATGTGAATTCTGGCTATAATTGTGTGTAAGGACTAATGTCAGTTTACCATCTCTCTCCCTTTTCTGTTCAGCATCAAAGCAACTCTCCCTGCATTGCTGAGTTGGGGGCAGGGAGTCCAATGTACTTCTGACTCACTTTTACCCCCAGGGTGTAGCTTTTCATCATTGTGGCAGAATGCGGGGTGTGGAAGGGCCATATCAGATTCCTCACTATGGGTGACCCTTGGCTTTAACTTCTGTGCTTTGGTCCTTGGCCTGGAAGGCTATGAAAAGAATAGTTCAGTTTCCCTGCAAGAACAAATGGCTGGAACAGGATTAGATTACCTCACTGGGTCCTGGTCTTTCTCTTAGTTTTGGCCTGTGAATTGCTGGGTAAAGAAGTGTCTAAAGCCTAGTGGGGAAGTGTTTATATGAGGGTCTCGATCATTATTGGAAACAATAATTGAATTGCATTCCCCCCAAGAGATGTTGAGGTCTTAACCTATAGTACCCGTCAATATGTCCTTATTTGGAAATAGAGTCTCTGCAGATCATCAAGTGAAGGTGATTAAGTTAAGGTCATTAGGGGGCCCTGATCCAGTATGACTGTGCCCTGATAATAAGGGGAAATTTGGACACAGAGATAGACATGCATAGAGTGAAGATGGTGTGGAGTCACAAGGAGAATGCCATGGATAAGTCAAAGAATGTCTGCGGCTTTTCCGAAGCTAGGAGAGAGGAATAAGACAGAGTCCCCCTCACTGCACTCAGAAGAAACCATCCTGGCTGACATCTTGATTTCAGACTTCCAACCTCCAGAACTGAGAGACAGTAAATTTCTCTTGTTGAAGCCACCCAGTTAGCAGTAGTTTGTTATGGTAGCCCCAGGAAACTAATACGATGGCTGAATGGAGACTTGAAGGATGAGTGGGAACCCTCCAGGTGAGTAAGGGGGAAAAGCACCTTGTAGAGAGAAACAGCTCAGGCCAAGTTGCAGAGGTAAGAGAGAACATCCACAGCGGAGCAACTGCATGGGGCAGGGCGGGCTGGGTCACGGACTCACAGAGAGGGATGAGGCTGCTGAAACAGGCATGGGCAAGATGATAAAATACATTTTTGCCCTAGGATCTGTTCCAAGAACAGCTGGAAGCAACTTCAATTTTAAGTGGGCGTGGATGGGTAACACAATCACAATTATGTTGTGTCTTAGAAAGAGCACACTTGAAGGAGTTTTGAGGTTGGGCTAGAAGGAGGTGGGAAGGGGAGACTGAAGACCAGTACTACCAGGGAAGCTGTCTTTGTGGTCCTCCAGGTGGGAAATGACAAAGGCCTGAACTAAGACAGTGGCAGTGGTTTTGGGGGGAGAAGGATATAGTCTTGAGATGAACAGGACCTGGGGTTAATGAAACCGGGAAGCAGAGGATGGTTATCAGATGTCTAGCTTGGGATCCCGAGGGAAGGATGGCGCCATACAGAGAAGAAGGGGAACAACTTTGAGGGCCATGGAGTAGGTGCTGAGTTTAGTTTGGACATGTTGAATTCCAAGTGCCTTTGGACATTGGAAAGGAGATAATCAATTATCAGTTAGAAGACTGGAATTCAAGAGAAAGATCTGCGTTGGAGATAGAGAGTCATCACTTAGAGGTGGCAATTAAAGCCAGGAATGTGGATATGTCACATTCAAAGAAAAGATATGGTGTGAAAAGAGAAGAGAGCTGAGGATGGAACCTTGGGGAGTAACACAGTCTAAGAGATGGAGAGAGGAAGGGGAGCCAGTAAAGGACGCCAAGAACGGGCAGCCAGGGGGATAGGAAGAGACCAGGAGAGAATGTTGCATGGAAATGTAGGATGGAGAGCCAGCCAAGAGAAACAAAGGCAACAAAAAAGCCCAATAAGGCCAAAGACTTCAAGGCATGGTCAATTGGACAATTTGGAGGTTATTGGGTGACGGGAATGAGAGCAGTTTCAGAATGAAGTGAAGGGACACAAATGAGTCTGGGATGGTTTGGGGAGGGAGGGGGAAAGAAGAACACAGAGCTATCTTGTGTCAACTCCCATTTCATGAAATCTGACCACAAAGGGAAAAGAGATCAGGTGCTAACTGGAAGAGGCTCCAGGAAGAAGCCCACGTGTAAAAGGAGAAAACGAGGTCGGTGCCCAGGGAGAAGCAGAATCCAGAAGCGTGGAGAGCGTGTACTCGGCACTCTCCACTTTGTCTTTCCCAGTTGGGCAAATGGAAAAATCCCCTCCCCCACCCTTTATTATTATTATTATTATTATTTTGCTTAAGCACGTTTAGATTTCTGTCACAGGGAGTTTGTACACAGGGCTGGTGAAAGGCACCAGGATGAATGAGCTTCCCTCTGATTCAGGACCCTCAAAGTTCAGTGCATTGCCTTGTCTGGCTGCTCACGTCTGCTCAAGAGAAGACTCCAAATAACAAGGAAAGGCTGCCACTGACACAGGGAAGAATGAAGGGCCATTGTGATCTGCAGGCATTTTATAGACAATTACAAAGCTACAATGTAGCTGTCAAGGATCTCCGCTTGTAAGAGAACTGAACTGTTTTGATAAAGCCTGGACTCTGTGGGGCTGTGGCACATTTATACCGCCTGCATAGAACACCATCCTGTTCTCTTCCGGATTACAGGGTTTTATAGAATGAGGGCTGACCCTGCAATACAGAGATGTCACAGTTAAAGCTTGACTTTTTCAAAGTCATCTTCCAACAAATTATTTAAATATCAGACTATTAGTTTCAAAGTTTGATATTAACCCTTCGAGAAAGGGGGCTATTTTGCCTTAAGCCCTGCCTCCACAGTTTAGAGTTTCCAATAGAAGAGGGAACCAAGCATTTATTGAAGAATTAGAGTTTGCTATGTGCCATACTAAGTGCATCCACATAGGTGTCTCATTCAATTGTCATACAGAACTACCATATGACCCAGCAATCCCACTACTGGGCATATACCCTGAGAAAACCATAATTCAAAAAGAGTCATGTACCACAATGTTCATTGCAGCTCTCTTTACAATAGCCAGGACATGGATGCAATAGAGGTATCTTGATCCCATTTTTTAAACTCTTTTTAAAAAAAAATTATTTATTTATGTATTTATTTTTGGCTGCGTTGGGTCTTCGTTGCTGCGCGGGGGCTTTCTCTAGTGGCGGCGAGCGGGGGCTACTCTTCGTTGCGGTGCACGGGCTTCTCACTGCGGTGGCTTCTCTTGTTGCGGAGCACGGGCTCTAGGCTCACGGGCTCAGTGGTTGTGGCTCGTGGGCTCTAGAGCACAGGGTCAGTATTTGTGACCCACTGGCTTAGTTGCTCCGTGGCATGTGGGATCTTCCCCGACGAGGGATCGAACCCATGTCCCCTGCATTGGCAGGCGGATTCTTAACCACTGCGCCACCAGAGGAGCCCACCATTTTTTTTAAAAGATGAGGAATGACTTATAAGTGAGGAAGCTTGGATTCAAACTCAGCTCAGTTTCCATCTGTCCCCCCCTCCACCCCCTCCCCGTTCCTTGCTCAGCAGCTTGTAAAGATCTGTGCAAGGTGTCTAGGAAAGAACACATCATAAATGCAAAATGCATTTCTGTGCATGAAGAGCAATCTCTTGCACAGTAATCTGATTTTACTTGACATAAAGAAGATTTCAGCCTTTGTGTATTTGAGGAACAAACTCTGTGGTTCTCATTACAAATCTTGCAGAAATTCAAAGAAAGATTTCCCTATGGGCTACTATAGTCAAAATGACTTCCTGGAAGATGTGAGACTTGAACTGGGCTTTGGGGGACGGAGAGTTTGAGAAGGTAAATAGGCCATTTTACAGCCCAAGAACCCTTTAGGGAAATCCAAAGATTGGGTCTAGTACAGGATTTCTGCAAGATATTTAGGACATTGACTGGACCACAATGAAGGTTAAATTATGACATGGATTTGGTCAATGAAGTCAATCAAGATGAGCTAAAACCCAAAATGGTAGACTATAGGGAGCTATTGCAGAACTTGAGCAGGGAGCATTTGCCATCCATCCATCCATCCATCCATCCATCCATCCATCCATCCACCCATCCACCCATCCACCCATCCATCTGTCCAATCCATAAACACTCAATGGGGATTGTTTATGAGCCCGTCTATTTGGAAGTAAAAGCCCATGTGGCTGAAGTTCTCAGAAGAATGTGAGCAAGGAAACTAGAAAGCAAAGATTTCAAGGAAAAGAGAAAGCATTTTCTTATCTGTCCGTTGAAATTTATCTCCATCCTTTAAGGTATATCTCCAGTGCCACTTCCTCCAGGCCTCTCTAAATGACTGTGGTTTCTTATTGTTCAATTAGAGTTACTTTTGAACATGTCCCATCTCCTCAGCTGGGCTCTGAGCTCAGAGAAAGCAGGGAATGGATCTTGTTCAACTTGCAAATGTGAACAATTTGCAAATCTTTATATCCAGTAAATAAATTTTGATAATCTATTGTGTCAGGCATGATGCTAGTCGCCAGGGGTATGTAATTTTTTTGTTGGATGGATGAAATTGATGTAAAGAGAGAGGACTAGATGTCTCAAAGGTCCATCCTTACTGTAGCATCCATGGATTTATGAATCACTGTTGGGCAAGGGAGAGCTAAGCCTTCTAGGGTTACAGCAAGCCTTGAGGAGGCAGTACGTACTGGGGAACCAGGTGATACTTGGGAGGGGGTGTTGGCTGTTGGGCTGGGTGTGAACAGCAGCAACAAGACTAAAATGGGCAGGGGAGTATTCTACAGAGGGACCTTCAGGCCACACTTGGAGGCACCAACGCTTGGGTCTGTTGGATGCATGCACAGTTTTTCCTTCTCACTGTGCTTCAGTCTCCTCATCTGTGACTGTGTCCACATGGACCTTTGCATGACGGGACCCAGATTGGGGATGCATTAGTTGCTTTAGTCGCATCAAGGCTGTGATCCCTTGGTTCTTTGCAATACTCTTGGTTTTGAAATCATCCATGAGTGGTGTTCCCTAAAATGCCTAATCTCTGAATTTATTCTTATCTTACACACTGATAAATTCTTGTTTAATGACTGAAAAATACCAGGAACACCTCTGCAGAGGTAAAACAGGTAAGACAGGAGAAAAGAGCATCTCTTTGGGGCACCTTTCTCATTGTACCTCTGTGTCTTACCTCTGTTATTTTATTCATTTAAGGTTGGCTATTGAAATAATAATGGAAAGAACCAGACATCCCAGTCCTTAACAGTTCTGTCACAGATGTAAATTCTGAAATCGACATCACGGGATTGGAATTTGCTAGGATGCATGTGTCGAACATATTATAGGTATGTGACAACTTAGAAATACTTTAAGGAATTATATGACCCAGAATGTTATGTCTTGTATTTGCATGAGCCAACATGCTTTTTTTCTTTACTTTTTTGGAAAATAGGCATGTTGAGCTGGAGGGTGCGTGCTTTACTATTTGAATGCCAGACCAGTTTCATGCATTATTCTTAAATGTTGCTAATCCTGTAGATTTCACATCAGCAGATTTCACATAAGTGCAATTCTGCTGAATGAATACATTAACTCATGTTGTGTTATAAAGCCCCTTTATCTAACAATTGCACCTGTCACAGAGTATCCTCAATTTGCTTAACTGAAGATATTTTTCTGAGGTCATTTGTTTTTCTTTCTAGGGTTAAAAGTCCTGCACAATTTTTCTTTTTACTGACATCGGCAGAGGTTCTCAGAATGCTTGAAAATGAACACTACATGCTCTTAAAGCATGTTTTAAAGTCTTAGGTGATTTTCCCCATGGGGCATATACATTTACTTCTTAAGGTCTTGTAATTCACTTGAAAATGTACATTTACTCACACTAATAAAATTTTCTTCCAGCTATATATTTTCCTGTATTACCTCATCTCATTAAGCACTAGAATCCCTCATGCCTGGATTTCCCCCAAAGATTGTGGGAAATTTGTGGCTGGCTCCATGAAATGAGCTCTTATTCTGTGATTGTCTAAAAATAGTCATACCAAACCACAAAAACATATTGCAAGTGACTTAGATTAATGCTTTCTTCTGTGTTCAGGAGCCATTAGGTGATGGGGCAGGAAGGAGCCTTAGAGATCATCTGGGCAAGCCTTTAAGTTTATAGATAAGAAAACTGAGTCCCTGAGAAGTAAAGTGATTTGCTTGTGGTCCACAGTGAGTCCTTGGCATCTCTAGCACTGGAACTCACAACTGTGGATTTCCTACTGTGAGGAGGAAAGGTCCAACTTTCATGCTTGGAAAATAGGAGAGCAGGACATTTGGAATCCTAGGGATCTGGATTAAAGTCTCAACTTGATTACTTAGTATCTGTGTGGACCTTGGGAAATCTCTGTATGTCTCAGTCTACTCATTTCTAAAATGAGTATAAGAATAGTGGACTCCTCATGGTATTGTTATGAGTGGTAAATGACATAATTTATGCAAGGAGATTAATACAGTGTCTGGCATGTTGTAACTGCTCAATGATTAGTAGGTAACATTCTTGTTATTTTTATGAATATAGGATAAAGATTGAATATTTATGTTACTAAGATAAGCAGTCTGAAGGAAAGGTGACTGCTTTCCATAAGTGATTGCTTGAGAAAGAAATATTTGGTGTGTGTGGGGAGATCGAACAAGTTTTTGCTGTCATCCTGCTATTTTGAATTGGCAGTAGACCACTTGGAAGTTGAGTCATGCCCCAAATACCTGACCCTGCAATTAGGGCAGGATGCCACTAGGTGGCAATGGTTTCTTAGTCATGGTTCTTTGATTTTGGTCACCAAATGGGTGATAAAAGGAGAGGTAATTTGAACATTTTCTTATTCATACCCATTTTAAAGTAGCCTCCTTATCACCACCACAGACACACATTTATTAAAATAGTTTAATGAACAGGGCTTTGAAGTCAGATGTACTTGAGTTTGAATCTTTTCACTTTTTAGACCAACTTCGGCAGGCCCTGTGCAACCAACACCCAAATCAAGAAGTGGAATATTGGCAGCTGTTTGCTTTGTGCTAAAACACTGAGCTACTCATCTCTTAGGTTTGTGTCCTTTTCTGTTTTTGTGTCATGTTTCAAAACATTTAAAGTTAAAAATAAAAAGATCTGTATACAAAAACAAGTGCTTAGTACAAACATGAAGACTTTGGTGACCTGGGGAGCAAAGCCCTTTCTGGGACTTAATGCAGAATATGAAGTGTCATCATTGGTTGCCCAGCTCTCCTTGCCAGCTATGCAGCCTCTAAATCATCAGGGATAAAATTGTTTATATTGTTGATCAATTCAAGAAACTAATACTGGGCTGTGGATGGGGTAAAGGGAAAAAAATTTTTCCAGAGAATATACAAATGACTCCTATTTGTTTACCCAATGATTCAAGGCTCATCCACTGCAGTGTTCAACAGGATTTACAGAGTGCCTCTCCCGACGTTTAATTTTAAACCAAATTTTAAAACCTGGAGAAATGAAATCTGTCAAAGTAAAGTTTACTCCAATTCACAACAGAACTGTTTCTTCCCTAATCATAATCGGGTATGTTCTGTGATTTAGGTGTGGGTTGACTTTTAGTACTTATATAGAGTCCTTTCTTGATTCATTTCAATATTAATATTTGCATTAATTTATTTATGAAATGGGGTATTCATTTTGCCCAAAATATGCACACACACACCACCCCTCATGAAACATACCTTTGTAATTATATTTTTAGGTAAAAGACCTGAATACTGTCTTCCTGTACCATGTGTGACTCTTCAAAGTGAAAACCTCTAGCTCTTCTTCGTGTAAACATTTAAAAATTTTTCAAGGGCAAATGTTTCACCATTAAATTTAGTGTATTAATTTTTACACAGTTTATAAAGTAACAGTAAAAATTATAAATCAAAAGATTGTGCAAATTAAAAAAAAAAAAGAAGTGGAATATTGGGGCTTTCCTGGTGGCACAGTGGTTGAGAATCTGCCCACCAATGCAGGGGACACATGTTCGAGCCCTGGTCCGGGAAGATACCACATGCCGCGGAGCAACTAAGCCCGTGCGCCACAACTACTGAGCCTGCGCTCTAGAGCCCACGAGCCACAACTACTGAAGCCGTGCGCCTAGAGCCCGTGCTCCACAACAAGAGAAGCCACCACAATGAGAAGCCCGTGCACCGAACGAAGGGTAGCCCCCGCTCACTGAAACTAGAGAAAGCCCGCACGCAGCAATGAAGACCCAATGCAGCCATAAATAAATAAATAAATAAATTTATTTATTTAAAAAAAAAAAAGAAATGGAATATTACCAGCACCCCGGATGCCTTCCTTTGCCTTCACCAAGACATCATGCCCCTCAAGAGAAACACTATCTTGACTTCTCTCACCATACATTTGTTTTGCATGTTTTCGAGCTTAGTGTAAATGGAGTCATACAGTATGTACTCTTTTGTGTCTCTCTTCTTTTGCTTACTATTATGCTTTTGAGATTCATCCATCTTCCTGTGTGTTGGTTTATTTTTCACTAAAATATAGTATTCCATTGGGCAATTATACTGCTATCTATACAATATACTATTGATGAACATTTTTTTGTTTCCAGTTTGGGGCTATTAAAATATGATACTAGGGATATTCTTTTTTTTTAAATTAATTAATTAATTTTTATTTTTGGCTGCGTTGGGTCTTCGTTGCTGCGTGCGGGCTTTCTCTGGTTGTGGCGAGTGTGGGCTACTCTTCATTGCGGTGTGCAGGCTTCTCATTGCAGTGGCTTCTCTTGTTTCGGTGTGCAGGCTCTAGGTGCATGGGCTTCAGTAGTTGTGGCATGCGGGCTCAGTAGTTGTTGCACACGGGTTTAGTTGCTCCGCGGCATGTGGGATCTTCCCTGACCAGGGCTTGAACCCATGTCCCCTGCATTGGCAGGCGGATTCTTAACCACCGCGCCACCAGGGAAGCCCTAGGGATATTCTTATAATGTATTTTGTGCGTATATGTATGCAATTCTTTGGGATATATATATATATGTATATATATATATATAAAACACTAAAGGGTCATATGCTATGCATAAATTATAGCTAAAGCTGTAAATTATACTTTAGTACATATTGACAGTTTTCTGAAGTGGTTGTGTTAGTTTACATTTCTATCAGGTGCCTATGAGAGTTCCAGTTGTCCTATGTCTTTGACAACAATTGGCATTGTTACATTAAAATTGTTTTTAAATGTTATAGCAGGTGTATAGTGGTGTCTCTTTGTGTTTTTAATATGTATTTTCCTGATGACTAATAATGTTGAGAACATTTTCGTATACTTATTAGCCATTTGGAGATTCTCTTCTGTGAATCTCCTGTTTAAGACTGTTTTCTAGGGTTGAACAGGGATCTGTTAGCTCTTTTTAAATTGATATGTAAAGGTCCTTTATACATGCTGGGTAAAAATCCTCTTCTCCCACTCATTGGCTTGCCTTTCACATTCTCATTGGTGTCTTTGGATAAATAGGAATTCTTACTTTAATGAAGTTCAATTTGCTATTCTTTTTTTTTATGTTTGTGCTTTTTTTGGGGAGAGGGCAGATGGTGTCTTTTTAAAGAAATACCAGCCTACCCCTAGGTCATGAAGACTTTGTGTTCTCTTATGCTACTGCCTAGAAACTTTATTGTTTTACTTATTATATTTGGGTCTATGACCCACGTGGAATTGATTTCTTTTATGGTAAGAGTAAGGGATTCAGATATTTTAATTTTTCTGGATGGCAAACTGACCCAGCAACATTTATGGAAAAGATCATCCTTTCCTCAATGTATTGCAAGTTAGTCTGTGTCAAAATTTATGTGGATATTTATATGTACTTCTGGACTCTTAGTTCAGTTCCATTAGTTCTTTCATCTAGTTTCGTGCCAGTACCACGCAGTGCTACTTACTGGAGCTTTATAATAAGTTGTCATATCTGGAAGCATAAGTCATTTAAACATGTTCTTTGTCTTCAAGTTTGTTTTCCAACGTTCTTCCTCCTTTTGCATTTCCATATAAATTCTGCAATCAGCTTGTCAATTTCTACAGGAAGATCTGCCAGAATCTGATTAAGATTACATTGAATCTATTGATAAGTTTGGGTGAACCGACATCTTTATAATATTGAATCTTCAAATCCATGGACATGGTGTACTCTTCCAAATATTTAGGTCTTTCAAAAATTCCTTTCAGTAACATTTTATCATTTTCTGTATAGAAGTCTTTTACTTCTTATCACTAGATTCTTTGGATGTTACATCATGTGTGCATAAGGATACTTATTTCCAATACTTTCTTTAACACTTTGAACTTTATTTTTTTCTTGTTTTATTTATTTATACTAACTATGATTTCTAGTACAATGTTGAATAGAAATGGTGATAGTGGCATCTGTCTCATTTCCAAACTTAGGTGAATCGGTTTCAATATTTCACCATTAATTAAGTTTACTGTATATTTATTTTGCAGATTCCTTTTATCAGGAAGTTAAAGAAGTTTGCTTTAATTCCCAATTTGCTAAAATTAAAGAAAAAATCACGAATGGGTGGTTAACTCCCCTAATGTATTTCTTTCTCACTTATTTGAAAAAACCTGTTTTCTCCATTTTTATGTTGATCTGATGATTAAGTTTTAAATGTGAAACCAAGTTGCATTCTTAGAATAAACCCAACTTGATTGATCCTTATTAATTTTCTTCTTATATCACTGGATCATCTGATTTGCTAATATTTTATTTTTGATTTTTGCATCAATGTTCATTGGACTATATACTCTTTTTTTTGTATAAATTTTTTAGTTTTGGACTCAAAGAAATGCTGGATGATGAATAAAAGAGCTGGAAGGTAGTCCTACTTTTTTCCTATTCTCTGGAAAAGTTTGTGTAAGATAGAAGTTCTTTTTTAAATATTTGAAGAACTTACTGTTGAAGCTATTTGAGCTTGGAGATTTCTTTATGGGTGGGTTTAAAATTAGGCATTCAGGGACTTCCCTAGTGGTCCAGTGGTAAAGAATCCACCTTCCAATGCAGGGGATGTGGGTTCGATCCCTGCTCAGGGAACTAAGATCCCACATGTCTCAGGGCAACTAAGCTCGTGCGCTGCGACTACTGAGCCCGTGCGCCGCAACTACAGAGTCCACGTGCTCTGGAGCCCGCATGCCACAACTAGAGAGAGAAAACCTGTGCTCCACAACTAGAGAGAAACCCGCACGCTGAAACGTAGAGCCTGCATGGTGCAACAAAAGATCCCGCGTGCAGCAACTAAGACCCAATGCCCCCCCAAAAATAAAGAAAATAAATTAAAAAAAATTAGGCATTCAACTTCTTTTATAGATATAGGGATATTCTAATTTTTTATATCTCCTTAGTGTCAGTTTTGATAAGTTGTACTTTTTCAAAGAATCTGAAGTTTTTCATTGATATCTATGGTTTTCTACAGAATATCATCCTTTGTACCATCAAGATCAATTGGTGATGCAGTAGTTTAAAAAACATACCCCATGACTATCTTTATGATTTTCTTCCAAGCTGTTATCCACTCCGCCCACTTTGCCAAATCTGCAAGTTTTTATGTTGTCACTTTTCTATTTGAATTAACTCATGACTTGGTGCTTTCTTTAATTGAATCACATGTCACTAAAGTTAAGTAGATTCTATTCAAAGTCTGCAGGAAGTTTCCAGTGTTCAACACCTTAACTATAGTCCTGCTTGATGTGTTAATTTGTAGTACCAGCCTCTCGATGTTTTGAACATTTGGCAACTTTTTTTCTATTTTCAGTTATGTTACTCGGCCATGTAGTACAAATAATGAACAGACTCAGTTGAAGCAAAGATAAGACAAATAGTGATAACCAAGCTGGGGCACATGTAAGTCATGACAACTACTTCAAAACTACTGCATGTCTGAAAATAATTTCATGATGTCATCGACCCCAATTTTAGAGCTGTTTAAAAATATCATATAACAGATGAAATATGATAGTTCTTTTAAATATAGTGACACTCTCAGTCTTTTTTTCTCTTCTGAAATTTTTGTTTTCTTTTGTGCTTATAGAAGCATTTATCCATTATAAAACTGGAAAAATAGGATAAGCAACAAGGGCCTACTGTATAGCACAGGGAACTGTATTCAATATCTTGTGATAAACCATAATGGAAAAGAATATGAAAAAGAATATATATATATGTATAATGGAATCACTTTGCTCTACAGCAGAAACTAACACAACATTGTAAATCAACTATACTTCAATAAAATAAATTTAAAAAATAATCAAACTAAAGAAAACAAGACTGGAAAAATATAAGGCTATATTGTCTCCTAGTTGTTTGATTTCATTTATTGTAACATACTTAATATAATGTAAATTTGTAATTTATTTTGAAGAATCATTTGAGGTAAGGATTTAATTTTATGTTTTCCCAAGTAGTTATACTAGAATATATCATGAAATACTGAACTACGGATGTCAGTGTTCCATATGTTTAAGATATTCATCTCTTTTAATTTATTTTCCATTTGTTATTTTAACAGGAATCTAGTTGGGCAAGGTATATGGAAATGGAAAAAGCTGTTCATTCAATTTTCCAATATCACATGGAAGTTTCTGAATGGTCATTTCTTTGGACTCAGAGTTCCCTGGAGGGCCTTATTCACCTTTCCTGCCCCCAGAACCTAGAATGGATTCTAACTCATGCTACCATTGAAACTTTCTTTTGTATCCACAATCCCATATGGCTCTTTGGAAACTCTTGCCTGGTGGGAGAATGAGAAGTGTTACCATCCACAATTACACAGCTTGTCAATGGAAAGATCAGGGCGAGCCAGACCCCCTGACCATGTGTCCCCTTCTGTGATCTATCCGGAGGCCATCCTGGTTGCCTCTTCACCAGTCTGGTTACTCCTAATTGGGTTGACCACTTTTTGTTCCTTTTTCTTACAACATCTGTGCAATAAATCCTACAATTTGGAGACAATTAATTAGCTTTTATTACGTCACTCTGAGCATTGTAAGAAGGGATATTTAGTTATTTAGGCAGAGTTCAGTCATTTTCCAGAAGGCTGTTTTTCCTGTGTCATCACTGACAAAACACTTGAGATGCAGTCTGTGAATCAGGTCTTAGGTTTAGTGCTAGGGACATAGAAATGTACCCCATAGGCAGTTGTCCTAGTACAATCAGAGGAAGTCTTCACTTACAGGATCAGTTACCTCCTTTTCTGTGAGAGGGCCCCCAAGAATACCCTGGAGGGAAGTGTCAAAGATAAGGCAGGTACTCTTGCTTTGGGAGGGATTATGGTCTCAACTGATGATGCCATGTGTGCCATGAAATAGAAACACAAGGTGACTGAAGTGATCACAAGGCTGTCCTCTGGGTGGGACAGCTGGCATGGTTCAGTCCAGCAGAGATAGCCGACACCCTGGTGCTGACCTCCACTGCTGGCTTCTCTGAACCACTGTGCTTTTCATTCCTTTAAGGCTAACCACTTTGGAAACGGAGTGAAACAGCTGTTGTCATGTTTAGAGGAAGGAATACAGAGGTGAACATGACCCGTGATCCCTGAGTTAGTTGGGACTCTTTGTTTGGAGATAATGAAAAACCAACTCAAAGTGGCTTAAGTGACAAAAGCCATGGTTGATGGTTCATGAAACTGGAAATTCCAAAGGTGGGGTGACCTCAGGATGGGATCGATTTAGTCACTTGACAGTTTCTCAAGGACCTAGCCATTTTCCCATTTCTGCTCAACTTTTTGCAGTATCAACTTCAGCTTCAAGGTGACTTCCCTTCATGTTAGCAAACTGTCATCACTGTTCCAGGTTTGATAGAGATACACCACGTAACTAAAGAGAAAGCATATCTTTCAGTATGTTCTCTCTTCTTCATTCCTGTAATTCCTCAGCAAACCTCTCCTCACATCTCACCGGGTCACCTGCTTATTTTAGATCAGTCCCTAAGGCTGGGGAAAGCCAGGCACTGATTGGCTTAAGTCAATTACCCGAGCCACAGGTCAGTTACCACAGGTCAATAACCCTGTGGTAGGGGAGATGGTCTGACCCCGAATGGATTAGATCAATTGGGATCCACTCAGGGCACTGAGGGTTGCGTCAACTTTCCCCAAAGCAGAAGGGAAAATAAAGACATTGAAAAGCTGAAATAAAATTGGGTAGTGTTAGCATGGAAGAAGAGGCGAGTGGATGCTGAGTACCTAACCACCAAAAGCCCCTTACAATTCCATGCACCAAGTAGAATTGAGTCCAGAGGGGAGATAAAATAAGTGACCATTAACAGTTGCTATATGGAATACCCCAGAAATTAGTAAACAATCTCTCCAATTTTAAATTCAATGAAATTTCTTGTTTGTCCATCCCTTGATTATTTTACCACCTCCACATCATATGTACACATGTACATGTCCACATGCCACACATAGGCACACACATGCATATGTATACACACAAGACCTCCACTGACTCCTTAGTACTCAAGGGACAAATTCACTCTCAGCACTACCAGTCATTCCAAATAATTTCAGGGACGATTGCAGTTTTGATCAGTGGCCTAATGCATTTGAATAACTGTACTCGTTTGTGGGTTATGATGGCAGGAAACCAGTGACTCTTAATTTACCATCCCCTAGTTTCCCACTGACATAATTATAAAAATATAGAAGGAGATTCAAATTTCCAACAAAGCTGGAAACCAGAAATATTATTAAAAAACTTACTAGAAGCCAGGAGGAATTTCTACTTTACCGAACTTAGAAGAAGCTCTAAGAAACAAAGTAAGGCTGTATAGGGAAAAAGAGGTCATAGGAAATTCTTCCTCATTATAGAGTCTTTCTTTAAGGCTCTCCCTCTCTCCAACTGACTCCTGGGCTACAATTCCCAATATGCTAATGGAGAAATGAGAATTTAGCAACTGAAAAAACTGTGGTATTAGCACAAACAGGAGACTGTGTTTTTCATTTAATGTTTTGACAAGGAAGTAAATATACACCGCTTCAGACTAGCAAGTTGACCAGGCAAATCCTTCCTCAGGTTAAATAAATTGCAAATCACAGGCAAGTTGGTTTGGAATGGGCAGAGATGTGAAGTCCAACAGAAAGCACATAGATAGGGAGGGGGCCAAAGCAGAATCACACACACTTTTTATGAGCAAATATCAAGACTGAGATCTCTCTCTCTGATCAAAGGATTGAACATGGAATAAAATGAACATGGGACTTAAGAGGCTGAGGAACAGTGTACTTTGGAAAGTTTATGATAGGAAAGAGCAGAAAACTTTTAGACAATATCTAACTTGAGCTCTATAAACTTCAGGAAGCCAAGGATGAGATACAAACACAATAGACTTTGATGAAAAGAGAGATTACTGTGATAAGTAGAGCTTTTAAGGAAACTAAAATTTAATGACTTTTAAAAATGGTTGATAACAGATCTGGACACAAAAACTTATAAAAATGCACAGAATATTGCATTCTTTTTCAATTTAGTCACCAGAGCTGATTCCACATCTTGCACCCCTCCCACCTTGGGACAGATGTTTTCAGTAGTTCAAAATTTATTTTTAAAATGTATATTTAGCTTTTTTTTAAGGGAGAAAATTATAAATTAAATTCCTCCTTTACTATTTTGGCTTTTCAAAGAGACCTAACATCAATGAATGCCAAATGTGCTATTAAAACTGCTCCAAACGTTAATAAGTCTGACTTTTAAATGTTTTGGCCTGTGCTGCCAATTAAATGTAGAGTTTAAGCTTTGTAAAGTTACAGATGTACAGAGGAATTAGGTACACAGCTTTACAAAGTTTAGAATGAGTCTAATAAACTAAATATAGTATTTTGCATTAAAAATAAAATCATCAAATCAAAATCAATAATAGAAGTAGTAAAGGAACAAGTTAATGCTGCAGAAAATTTAATGAGAAATGCAGAGCAGTGGTTTTTGAACTGAGCACCCTAGGTCCTCATGAGGGTGTCTCAGAGGCTGGTGTAAGGGGTGTACATGTTTTAGAGAGTGGGGTAAGGGCTCCTTATCCCCACTTCAAACAGAACAGGTAATCTTTTTTTTTTTTTTTTAATAATTCTTTATAATTGGGTCATCTGAGATTTTGGTTGAAATTGTTTTCTATGGCTAAAGCCATCTGAAAACGCTTGATGTTGAATCAAATTGAGAAAAGTTCCCAGAATTTGGAGGAAAATTACAAAGAAATAAAAATAGTGACAGGAGATGACATGGAGTACAATACCATATTGAAACTACATGTATGGAACAGAATCCCTGGAGAAGAGGAAAAGAGGGAAATAATAATAAAGACAGAAGAAAACCTGTCTGAAGCTGAATAAGTAAGCACTAAGCACAATTAATAAAAGAAAGGTAAGGAAAGACCAGAGCCATCATATGTCGTGGTACTTTATAAATAGATATAAAATCATCTAGGTAGGGAGTAAAATAGCAAATAGCAGTTTATTTATACTCAGGCTTACAGTAATAATAAAATAAATAATAAAATTAAAAAATAAATTAAAAAATTTATTTAATTCAAACTTCTTCAAATTACTCTTTTGAAAGAAAAATCTTTTAGCCTCTAATTTTTATATTAGCAAAATTATTCATAAGTGAAGGGCATCATAAGATCTTTTTTTTGTTTGTTTGAATTTTATTTTATTTATTTATTTTTAACATCTTCATTGGAGTATAATTGCTTTACAATGGTGTGTTCATTTCTGCTTTATAACAAAGTGAATCAGCTATACATATACATATATCCCCATATCCCCTCCCTCTTGGGTCTCCCTCCCACCCTGCCTATCCCACCCCTCTAGGTGATCACAAAGCACAGAGCTGATCTCCCTGTGTGATGGAGCTGCTTCCCACTAGCTATCTATTTTATATTTGGTAGTGTGTTTTGGGGTGGGAGAGGGATACTGAAAGTTTCCAGAAAGTAAAATATCCATAAACTCTCTTTGAGGAATATTATTTCACAAAACAGTTACATTGGCCAAGAGATCAATCAAAATAAGTAAAAATGAGGTTGTTACAGTATGGAAGTATTGACTTGGAGAATTAAACTAGTTAAATAGAATTGTTTTATATATACTCTGTAAACTAAGTGCAAAAAAACAGAACAAATATAATGTAAAAATTATAATTTCATCATTATAATGTTTCAAAAAATTCTAAGGATTATTACCTAAACTGTGGAAAGGTAAGTGAGAGTCACAGACAGGTAATTGTGAACCAAATGTGCCATCTTATAGAGGAATAGTGAAAGAGATTTTATTTATTTGGTGTTAAGTTAGTTAATGAATTAATTGTTTCCAATATTTTATTTCTGAACATTTTCAAACATAAAGTTGAAAGAATTTTACAATGAACATCAATATACCCACCACCTAGATTCTACCATTAACATTTTACTATACTTGTTTTATCACCTATAGATAGGATAGTTGGATAGATCCATCTATCCATGCAAGAGATTTTATTTTTGATTTTGATCATTAGAGAAATATATATATATATATATAAATATTTTTTCACGTATGGTTTTACAAAAGTTAGGAGGAGTCACTGGTATAAAAATTGGTCAATTTTTAAAATGACCAATTTTAATAAGAAGACAAAATAAATGAAACATGGTATAAAACTATAAGAAAGTATGAAAAACAGCAATAAAATAGCAAACAATATCGCATATGTTACCTGTATAGGAAGGCATACCTCATTTTATTGCACTTCACAGACACTGCGTTTTTGACAAATTGAAGATTTGTGGCAGCTGTGTCGAGCAAGCACCATTTTTCCAACAGCATTTGCTCACTTCGTGTCTCTGCGTCACATTTTGGTAATTCTCACATTATTTCAAACTTTTAAAATTATTATTCTGTTTGTTATGGTGATCTCTGATCAGTGATCTTTGATGTTACTACTACAACTTGCTGAAGGCTCAGAAGACGGTTAGGATTTTTTAGCAATAAAATATTTTAAAATTAAGGTATGTACATTGCTTTTTTAGACATAATGCTGGTGCACACTTAATAGACTACAGTACAGTGTAAACATAACTTTTATATACACTGGGAAACTCCAAAATTTCTGTAACTTGCTTTATTGCTGTGGTCTGGATTCAAAGCCACAACATCACTGAGGTATGTCTGTATCTAAGAAAGGAAGGAAGAAGAAAAAAAGAAAATGAGAAGAGTAAAACCGAAATGTTGGGCTAATATGCACAGGTAAATAAACTAACAAAAAAGCAAAAATCTCAAAAGACTGCTATATTAGTACTATCAATATATAATTAAGAATTAAAAGTATAAAAACATTAAAATTGATGGAGGTTATTTTATTTCGAGAAAAAGTACAAGGCTCCCTACAGACATAAGGGAATATACACGCAATGACTGGCATGTCATTGACTTATAATACAAAATATTTTTGTATAAGGTGCACAAGAAGAAAAAGTTTGAAAGCTAGAAGAAGAGAAAGACTTTGGCACAGTTTCCTACATCTCTGAAAGGTCAACCAGCCAAAACTAAGTGAGAATATAGAGAATCTGGATAATAGCACTACTGGCTTTAATTAAATAGACCAAATTGGAATTTGTACCTTACAAATAGTTGAATACCCTTTGGTAAGAGTTCATTGAACAGCTATAAAATGTAATTAGATCACAAAGAAAACCTTAATACATTTCAAATGGGAGAAATTATATAGCCCATTTTCTGTGATCACAAATATCAATCACATGGAAAAGAATTGCAATCACCTAAAAAAAAACCAGTCAACTTGAACCTGTGATTTCAAACATCTTAGAAAACAGTGAAAATGAGAATTCTCCATGTCAGACATAAAAGTGCTATGGAAGCAGTGAAAAAAGGAAGGGTTATGGCTCAAAAAGGAAAGTAAATTATAGGAATGAGAAGTGAATTCAATTGATTGAAGATTCAATCCAAGTTAGAAAAGGAAAGGCAAGCTAAATCTGATGAAAACATGAGGAAAGAATAATACAGGAATACATCATTTTATTGCACTTTGCAGATGCTGAATTTTTTATAAATTGCAGGTTTGTGGCAACTTTACGTAGAACAAGTCTATTGGCACCATTTTCCCAACATCATTTGCTCACTTCTTGTCTCTGTGTCACATTTTGGTAATTCTCGCAATAGTTCAAACTTTTTCTTTATTATTATATTTTTATGGTGATTTGTAATCAGTAATCTTTGGTTACTATTGTAATTGTTTTGGAGCACCATGCTGGCAAACTTCATAAATGTTGTGTGTGTTCTGACTGCTCCACCGAACTGCCGTCCCCCATCTCTCTCCTCCTCAGGCCTCCCTATTCCCTGAGACACAACAATATTGAAGTTAGGCCAATTAATAACCCTCCAATGGCCTCTTAAGTGTTCAAGTGAAAGGAACAGTCGTGCATCTCTCACTTTAAATCAAAAGCTAGAAATGATTAAGCTTGGTGAGGAAGGCATGTCGAAAGCTGGGATAGGCCAAAAGCTAGGCCTCTTGCACCAAATAGTTAGCCAACTTGTGAATGCAAAGGAAAAGTTCTTGAAGGAAATTAGAAGTGCTACTCCAGTGAATACACGAATAGTAAGCAAAAGAAACAGCCTTAATGCTGATACAGAGAAAGCTGTAGTGATCTGGATAGAAGATCAAACCAGCCACAACATTCCCTTAAACCAAAGCCTAATCCAGAGCAAGGCCCTAACTCTCTTCAATTATATAAAGAGAGGTGACAAAGCTTCAGAAGAAAAGTCTGAAGCTAGCAGAAGTTGTTCATGAGGTTTAAGAAAAGAAGCCACCTCCATGACATAAAAGTGCAAGGTGAAGCTGCAGCAAGTTATCCAGAAGATCTAGCTAAGATAATTGATGAAGGTGGCTACACCAAACAACAGATTCTCAATGCAGATGAAACAGACTTCTATTGGAAGATGCTATCTAAGACTTTGATAGCTAGAGAGGAGAAGTCAATGCCTGGCTTCAAGGCTTCAAAGGACAGGCTGACTCTTGTTAGGGGCTAATGCAACTGGTGACTTTCATTTGAAGCCAATGCTCATTTACTATTCTGGAAATCTGAAAGCCCTTAAGAATTATGCTAAATATACTTTGCCTGTGCTCTAGAAATGGAACAATAAAGCCTGGTTGACAACACATCTGTTTACAACATGGTTTACTAATATTTAAAGCCTACTGTTAAGTCTTACTGCTCAGAAAAAAAGATTCTTTTCAAAATATTACTGCTCATTGACAATGCACTTGGTCACCCAAGACCTCTGATGGAGACGTACAATGAGATCAGTGTTATTTTCATGCCTGCTAACACAACATCCATTCTGCAGCCCATGGATCAAGGAGTATTTTGACTTCAAGTTTTATTATTTAAGAAATATGTTTCTTAAGGTGATAGCTGTCAGAGATGTTGATTCCTCTGATGTATCTGGACAGAGCCACTTGAAAACCTTCTGGAAAGCATTCACCATTCCATTCACTGTTCCGATGTCATTAAAAACATTTGTGATTCATGGGAAGAGGTCAAAATATCAACATTAACAGGAGTTTGGAAGAAGTGCATTCCAACCCTCATAGATGACTTTGAGGGGTTCAAGATTTCAGTGGAGGAAGTAACCACAGATGTGGTGGAAATAGCAAGAGAACTAGGATTAGAAGTGGAGCCTGAAGATGTGACTGAATTGCTGCAATCTCATGATAAAACTTTAACGAGGTGAGGAGTTGCTTCTTATGGATGAGCAAAGAAAATGGTTGCTTGAGATGGGAGCTACTCCTGGTGAAGATGCTGTGAAGATTGTTGACATGACAACAAAAGATTTAGAATATTATAAAACTTAGTTGGTAAAACAGCAGCAGGTTGTGAGAGGATTGACTCCAATTTTGAAAGAAGCTCTACTGTGGGTAAAATGCTATCCAATAGCATTGTATGCAGTAGAGAAATCATTAGTGAAAGGAAGAGTGAATAGATGCTATAAACTCAATTGTCTTATTTTAAGAAGTTGTCACAGCCTCCCAACCTTCAGCAACCACCACCCTGACCAGTGAGCAGCCACCAACACCAAGGCAAAATCCTCCACCACCAAAAAGATTACGGATCACTGAAGGCTCAGATGATGGTTAGCATTTTTTATCAATAAAGTATTTTTAAATTAAGGTATGTAAATTGGTTTTAGACGTAATGGTATTGCATACTTAATAGACTACAGTATAGTGTAAACATAACTTTTTATGCACCGAGAAACCAAAGAAATTGTGACTCGCTTTATTCTGATATCTGCTTTATTGCGGTGATCTGGAACTGAACCCACAATATCTTCTAAGTAAGCCTGTATTAAGCCAAAAATTAACAATGAAAAGACAATAAACTATGGAAATTATAAAGAAATTAATCTAATCTCTCTTTAATTCTTTTTTGGTGAAGGGAGAAAGAAAAGGATATAGAAAACTTTCTGTGTAATTAAAAAAGTAAACTTGAACATCTCAAAGTAGCCTAATTTTAAGGAAAGTATACCCATAATAATTTACATTAGAAGTGAAATCTTGAAAGATAGAATAACTAAGGACCAATTTCCAGAGATGCCAAAATTTACACTTAAAAAAGGACGCGTGGGCCTGGATGGATGGTTTTATTGGTTGGTTTCATTAAATGTACAGGAAACAGAGGAAGGAAATACATGGAAATTTTTCTTATTCATGTGTTAATAACCTGGGTAACAGAATTGACATGATGCCTATCTCAATACAAGAAAAAAAAGTTCAATTTGAATTATGAAAATAAGCAAAATTGAGACCAGCATTCCATTAAATGAAGATGAATTCATAACCAAATTAGCAACACTCCAGAAATACAATAATGATTTGATGTCAGAAATATTTTACTATAATATATATCCACAGGTCAAAAAAAACCCCTCAGTGGTAGCAAAAATGGCATTTGTTAAAATTTAAATTCAATTACTGATGAATAATAATGAACTAGAAATGGAAAATTCTTCCTCAACATTATTAAGTTTCTATCTTGTCAAGCTGCTCTCTCTCAAGCCAGGAGTCTTAACTTCTAGTCCAATGCAGTCACTTTAGTGACAATTACAATGAATTTGGCTGGTGGAGAATATAAAGCTCTGTGTGAATACAACGTAGGCACTTCTGAATTTCAGAGGAAGTTGATAGTGCAACAGGACAGAATCACACAGAGCATTTTACCAATACAGGCTGATCTATCCTTGATGGACTCCTTTGCACCTGTGACTGTTGATCAGGAAGGTGGCAGAAATTAAGACAATAGCCATGACACCCACAGTGATGAGAGAAGGAGAAAGATGGAGAGGATCCTCTTTGAGGTCCCTTTGAAAAGCTATGATTTACTTCCACTGACTGACTTCCTTAGTGAAAACTGACGCGCCATGTCCTAGAAGAACTTGAAGAAATGCAGACTGGTGCTGATGACTTCTGCAGGAAGGAAAGGAGGGAAAGAGCTATTATTTATTGAGCTTCAGCAAGGTGACTTTACATACATAGTCTCTAATGCTTACAATATCCAAGCACAAAGCCTTTATATCTCTGTAGCATGGTTGAATACTGACACATACTATTACTTAGATATGCAAAAGATACTTTTCAATAAAAATTATCGGGCAATATGCCAAACATACAAAAGAGTACATAAAACATCCATGTGCAGCTTAGTGAATACTAACAAAATGTACACCCATGTGCCGTCTATCCAGCTGAAGAAGCGATTTCCAGTGCCTTAGTGCTGAGCTGTGGTGTGAACTTCTTCAATTACTTCCCCACCCTCCCCCACAGACCAAACCACCACCCTGAGTGTATGTCATTCATTTGCTCATCTTTTTTTTGTTGGCCGTGCCACACGGCATGCAGGATCCTAGTTCCTGACCAGGGATCGAACCCATGACCCCTGCAGCAGAAGCATGGAGTCTTAACCACTGGACCACCATGGAAGTCCCTCATTTGCTTATCTTTATGTTTCATTACCTCTGTATAAATCAACAAGAAAACGGTATTTAGTTTTGCCTGTTTTAGAACTTTGTGTAAGTGGGATGTATACCATGGGTGATAATGGTGGCCATGAGAACGTGCCTTGCACTTCCTTCTACAGGAGTGTAATTGACCTAATGCTTAGCTCTAAACTCTGAAATTCGTGGGTGTTAGCGCCAAGGCCACTTCCCACACACAGCTCACTCGTGAGGATACTAAGGGAGACCTGTGTGGGAGACAGGCCCTTTGTGGGCCAACTTTGGCTCAAGGAATCCCTGGAGCACCTTTCTGAGGCTGCATGGAGGCAGCCCGGGATGCTTCTACCCAACCTTCTCTCTGCCAGACTTTCTCTCACATAGGCATTTTCCCTAACAAAAATCCTTGCACACTGAATCTTGGTGTCTGCCTCTTGGAAGACTTGGCTAGCGTAGTGGCATTTTTTGGCTTATTTCTTTTGCCGAACATTTCTTTGCTGAGTTTCATCTGTGTTGATGTGTGAATTTCATTCATTTTCTCAACAGTATAGTATCCATTGTTTATACCTCCCAACTTATTTAGCTATTTATCTGTTGATGGACAATTGTATTGTTTCTTTTTACCTTTATCTTTTTTTTACATTATAAACCAGAGACTGGAAAACAGTGTCCTATGGGTCATATCCACCTGATTCTGTATGGCTCTCAACATAAAAATGGTTTTACATTTTTAAATGGTAAAAAAAAATCAAAGGAAGTATAATATTTCTTGGCAATTTCATGAATTTCATGTGAAATTCAAATTTCAGTGTCCATAAAAAAATTCTTTTGGAAGACAGTCATGTTCATTTGTTTATATATTGTCTAATGATTGCTGTCCTGCTACACTAGATGACCTGCAAAGAATAAAATATTTACTATTTGGCCCTTTACAGAAAAAGTTGGCTGATCCCTGCTATAAACAATCTTGCTATGAAATAATCTTCTGGTGCATATGTGTAAGGATTACTCAGGACATAGTCCTGGGAGTGGAATATATGGGCCATATGAAATATACATGTTTAACTTTATTAGGTGGTGCCAGACTGTTTACCAAAGTGATTTTAGTAATTTTCTCTTCTTCCAGTGGTGGATATAGATTTACAGTTGCACCACACTCCTGTCAACACTTGGTATTGTCCAACTTTTCAATTTTTACCATTTGGGTAGATGTGAAAAGTTTTCTGCTTGTGGTTTTAATAAGCATTTTTTTAATGCCTGATGAAACTAATGAAACTGAATATAGGCTTATGGCCCATTTGTATTTTCCTTTGATGACATTACTCTGTTTTATCCATTTTCTCTTGGGTTGTTTGTCTTTTTCTTGATTGACTCAGGGAAGTTCTTTATGTATTTTATATATTAATCCTTTATCATTTAATTCATTGAATTAAATATATCATTTAATTTATGGCCCATTTTTTGCTATCTTTATTGTGTTTTTTGATTAACAGAAGTTAAAATATTTTGTTATAGAAAATTTCAATAATATACAAAATAGAAGTTCTTAATTTTAATGTAGCTGAATTTAAATATTCTACTTTTTGATTTTTGATTTTTTTTTAAGACTGTAAAATATTTAGTTTTTTTCTTTTGATTTAATTTACTGTAATGTTCATATTTTTTAAATTTAATTTAATTAATTTTTTTATACAGCAGGTTTGCATTAGTTATCCATTTTATACATATTAGTGTATATATGTCAATCCCAATCTCCCAATTCATCACACCACCACCACCACCGCCACCCCTCCACCACGTTCCCCCCTTGGTGTCCATACATTTGTTCTCTACATCTGTGTCTCAATTTCTGCCCTGCAAACTGGTTCATCTGTACCATTTTTCTAGGTTCCACATATATGCATTAATATACAATATTTGTCACAAATATTTTTTATGTGGGGAGACCCTTCTTTATCCCCAAGTCAGAAAGATGTTCACGTATGTTATCTTCTGAAAGTTTTATAATTTTCTTTTCATAATCAAGTCTTGAGTCCACTTGGAATTGATTTTTATGTCTGGTATGGTGTAAGTATCCAATATTATTTTTTTCCATATGGATATCAGTTGTCTCCATGCCATTCATTAAAAAGTACACCTCAGAACTTCGCTGGTGGTGCAGTGGTTAAGAATCTACCTGCCAATGCAGGGGACATGGGTTTGAGCCCTGGTCCAGGAGGGTCCCACAGGCCGCAGAGCAAACTAAGCCCGTGTGCCACAACTACTGAGCCTGAGCGTCACAACTACTGAAGCGCCTAGAGCCCATGCTCTGCATCAAGAGAAGCCATCGCAATGAGAAGCCCGCGCACTGCAATGAAGAGTAGCCCCCGCTGGCCGCAACTAGAGAAAGCCCATGCACAGCAATGAAGATCCAACGCAGCCAAAAAAATAAATAAATAAATAAATAAATAAATAAATAAAAAGAACAAATTTACTTAAAAAAAAAAGTACACCTCTTTTTTCTCCTAATTGGCAATGCTTACTTGGTCTTATAGTAAGTTTCATATAGGTATAAGTATGTTCCTAGACTCTCTAGTCTTTTTATTTATTTGTTCTCACTGATGGCCCATTGTCTTAGTTACTCAGTTTAATAATACATTGTGACACATGTCTCTTGTCTTCTTCTTCAATAGTGTTTTGCCTCATAAAAGTTGTAAAAAACATCTGCTTGGATTTTAGTAGTGGATTGCATGGAATCTACAGATAATTTAGGGGAGAAGTGATATTTAAAATATTGAGTCATCCTATCCAAGAGTATGGTGTATTTCTCCAATCATTAAGCTTTTAAAAATTGTTTTTCAATAAAGTCTTGCAGTTTATCCCATCAAGGCTTGCCCATCTTTTGCTAGATTTGTTCCTCTATTCTTTATATTTTTAGCTGCTATTGTAAGTGGCATCTTTTTTACTTTCTATATTTTTAGTTCTAGCTGCCTCCTATGAAGAGGATGTTTTTAACAATATTCTTTGTCCTTTCCTTATATTCCTGGTACCATTGACTGTGTGTTGGTCATTTCCCTTGAAATGCCATTGACAGGGCTCCCCAAGGCCTGGATGTGCCCTCCTCTAGAGAGGCTTTCATTCATCTTCAAAGCACTGAGGGCAGCAGAATTGTTAATATCTTACTGGAGAATGGACTCTTTAATCATCTACAGTTTTCTTTACCTTTAGTGATGCTTTCTGTTTTAAAGTCAATTTTTAACCAATATTCTTTTGGTTAGCACTTTCTCTTTTTGTCTTTTTTCTCTCAAAATTTTCTGTGTCCTCCTGTTTAAAACATATGTGTTATAAACAACATGCAACTAAATCTTTTATCCTTCCTGACAATATTTGGTTTTAGCTGGAGATTTTAGTCCATTTATATTGTTCGTGCTTACTGGTGTGTGTGTGTGTGTGTGTGTGTGTGTGAGATCACATCACTTTACTATATATTTACAGTGTACCTCTCTCTCTCTTTTTTTTCTTTCATTTTTTCATTTCTTCCCTTCAATGAGTTAAGAAGTTATAACCTCTTTGTGTATTCCTTAGCCAAGAGGTGATCCACTCACAATACAAGTCAGGTAAAGTCACTCTGCTGCTCAAAACCTGTCAAGTCTTTCTCTTTTCTCTCAGAATAAAAGCCAAAGTTCTTATGAAAGCCTGTAAGGCCAACATGATTTGGCCCCTTGCTCTTCTCTCACCACCCTCTCCCTTGCTCTATCTGTTCTAGACACACTGGCCTCCTTGATTTTCCTTGAACATACTCCTGGGGCAGGATCTTTGCACCTGCTGTCTCTTTTACCCCAAGCCTTCTACTCCCAGACATCCTTGTGGCCCACTACTCATTTTATCAGATCTGTGCTCATATATCACCATTGAGGCCTCTCCTGATCACTCTATGTAAAACAACAACCCCTACTCCCATTCCCTTCTTTGGCACTTACCCTCTGATATAGGACACATCTTGTTTATTTATGAGAGGTGTGTTGATCTATCAGAATGAGAGGTCTCTGAGTGAAGGTTCTTTTCCTCATGGTTCCCTGCTTGTGTTCCCAGTGTCCACAGCATTGCCCCGCATGTGGTAGGAGCTTAATATCTGTAGAATGAATGGATGAATCCCTTTTAGATAAATGTTCAGTCATTCAGACTTTTTCTCTTCCCTCTCGCTTCTCCTCAAATGACCCCTCAGGAAGTGAGGAGTCATCTTAGATCTGTGTGAGTATGGGACCTGATGCTGGCTTCCGTGTCCTGATTGATTTCTCCGTTGGGTGGCTGGTGTGGTCCTGCCCCTGGATCACTGCCAAGTTTCCACTGGGATGTGCTGGGTCCTGTGCTACTCTGGGACCTTGCACGAGCACCTGATGCAAAGACCATGGTCTGGGTCATTTTCCTTTGATCCTGAGGCTCGCCTTCTGCAATGTCTTTGTCCCACGTCTATACCTCTGACCTCATGACCTTCTCTGGGGCACATGAACTTCCAGATCTCCCTCATGGCTGGGCAATTAGAAGCTTTCACGCCATCTTTTTCAGTGCTGCCTTCTCATTTTACGCCCTTTTAGATGTATTTTTAGGCTAAATGTAGGGCTTTTCCTAGCTCTGCAGGCTTCCTCAAGCTACACCCAGGGAAGCAGACCACTAGCCACGGTATCCTATCCTTGAACTCCTCCATAACCATCTAACGATATTGACCTTTTAGTCCCAGCAGTCACCCTAGAGAAGTTCGGCAAGTGCCTTTGCATCCTGGATCCACGTCTCATTTCATCTCTCCCCTCTCCACGTTCTGTGCACCAGAAAAGGTGGAATTCCACCCTTTCATTGTGGCAGAAACTTCTTTACTTCATATCTGAATTCCATGGTTTACAGGAAAGTCCTATGGTCTACAAGGTGGCCTGGCTTGCCTCTAAGTAAAAAGAAACATTTGGAGTTAAGATTCTCTCCCTGCCCCCCCCTCCCCCCCGTGCCCCCATCTTATTTATTTAAAGCTTGGCTTTCAAAACCACTGTCTTGCTGTGGGATCAGAGGTTATACTAACGCTGTTTTTCTCTTTGCATTCCTTCTGGAACAGGGTCAGTAAATACAAACTGACCCACGCAATAAGAAGAGTAAATGAGTGCAGTAACTAAGAGCTGCTGCAATTATGTGCAGCATTAGTGTCTGATTTCTATCTGCTCAAACTGATGTTTTAATCAATTAATGAGGCTTAAATGACATAATGACTTTAACACAAGTAACATGACACACAATAGGTGTGCTCAAGAGATACTGGCTGCTATTTTAATGTTTCTAAAATCTCCCCAAATGATGTCCTCATTTGGAAGGTGAGGCTATATCTGCGCCCCTAACGAGACATTTAGCTGCACATTGACTGTATTCTCTAAGCTTAGTTTAATTCCAAGTTCTTTGAGAGCAGACACCATAACTCACGTCCCCTTGTCTGCTGGTGCACAGTAGGTTCATTCATCCCACATTATCTATTTTGAGCCAGAATCTTGTTGGGTACTGGGAACACGAGGTGGAATAAGCATCAGTCCCACCAGATGGAAACAAGTAAGGGCACTCAAGTATTAGGACCTCTGGGATCAGATGCCAAGGCGACCAGGAAACAACTCATGGAAAAGTGACCTCAAAGCTGTGCTTTAAAAGATGCCTGATGTTTGCCAGGTGGACCAAGCATGAAAGAACTTTCCAGGAGGGGGAGCTGTGTGGACAAAACACTGAGATGTGAACTAAAAAATGCGGACTCAAGGAACTGCAAGAAGTTCAGTGCAATTGGAGTGCGAGTGAAACCTTGGAGAACAGCAAAAGACAGGGACCAGATCATGGCCATGGTGGCTGAACAATTTTAGACAGGAGAGGGGCATGGTCAGATTTGTCTTTCAGAAAGATCTCCTTAGCCTGGAGGTGGATAATGGATTGGAAAGGGCCAAGACTGGAGGAAGGGAGACCATTTAGACTACCAAAGCTAAGGTGGGTGGCTCTGGGAAATAAAAGAATGTCAAATCCATGGGTTTTGGTGCCTCACTGATTTTTCTTTTTAATGCTTGTTTTAATGGAATGTTGGTAACATGAATAATTGACCACCCAGTGTGAACTGGGAATTCTGATCAGCTTTGTACTTACAATTTAACATTTAATTCTTTGAAATACTCTGTTAGAAAAGGACTACTATCAACTGCATTTTACAAATAGGAAAACTGAGGGCATAGAGAGAATAAATGAATTACCCAATGTTACCCAGTTACTGAGTTTCAGAGCTGGGATTCAAACCCAGGTGGTCGAGCTCCAAGGGCCAGTCCTCTTAGCCCCTGAACAACATATTCCACAGAGAATGAACCTTGGGAGAATTGGGGTGGGTGCGGTATCCTTCAGCTGCAATACTTCCAGGTAATGAAATCCAGATTAAGATGAAACAAAGAGAAGGGGGAAATGACATTGTGGGAGGATGTGGAATTGGGTTCATAAACTCTGTGAGCTTAGCCCAACACCAGCAAATCTGTTTCTTTTTTCATTTTTTTTTAATGTGGTAAAATATATGTAACATAAAATTTACCATCTTAACCACGTTTAAGTGTGCAGTTCAGTGGAATTAAGTACATTTATACTGATGCCCAACCATCACCACCATTCATTTTCAGAACGCTTTTCATGTTGCAAAACTGAGACACTGCACCCATTAAAGAATAACTCACCATTTTCCCCTCTCCCTAGCCCTTGGCAACCACCATTCTACTTCCTGTCTCTATAAATGTGACTACTCCAGGTACCTCATATAAGTGGAATCATACAGTATTTGTCTTTGTGACTCTCTTATTTTACTTAGTAAAATGTCCTCAAGTTTCACCAATATTGTAGCATGTGTGGGAATTTCTTTCTTCTTTAAGGTTGAAGATATTCCATTGCACATATAGAGCACATTTTGTTTATCCATTCATCCACTGATGGACACTTGGGTTGCTTCCACTTTTGGGGTATTGTGAATAATGCTGCTGTGAACATAGGTGTACAGATATCTCTTTGAGTCCCTCCTCTTAATTCTTTTGGGTATATACCCCAAAATGGAATTGCTGGAGCGTATGGTAATCCTATTTTTAACTTTTTGAAGTTTCTAGTTTCCCTTGTGATTTCTTCTTTGATCCATTGGTTGTTTAAGAGTGTGTGGTTTAATTTCCATAAATTTGTGAATTTTCCAGTTTTTCTTCTATTTTGATTTCTAACTTCATTTTGTTGTTGGAGAAGATACTTTGTCTATCTTTTTAACTCTATTGAGACTATTATTGCAAAATTGGCTATTTCTCTCTTCAGTTAGGTAAATTTTTGCTTCTTATATTTTGATGGTCCGTTATTATGTGCATAAATGTTTATAATTGTTATATTGTTTTGCTGTATTGAAACTTTTATTAATACATAATGTCTTTATCTCTTGTAACCTTTTTTTGATTTAAAGTCTATTTTGTCTCATTAATATAGCTATCTCTGCTCTCTTTTAGTTATCATGTGCATGGAAAAATCTTTTTCAATCTTTCACTTTCAACCTGTTTCTGTCTTTGGACCTAAAATGAGTCTCTTATAGACAGCATATAGTTGGATCATGTGTTTTTTTTTTTTTAAATCCATTGTACCAATTTCTGTCTTTTGATTTCTCAGATAGTTTAATCCATTTATATTTAAAGTAATTATTGATAAAGAGGGAGCTCTGTCATTTTGCAAGTTGTTTTCCATATACCTTATAGATTTTTTTGTCTCCCTTTTCTTGAATTTCTGTCTTCTTTTGTGCTTAGTTGATTTTTTGTGGTAATTTAATTCTCTTACTTCCTTCTGTGTGTAATTTTATACCTATTTCCGTGTGGTTATAATGGGGATTACATCCTAAAGTTACACAGCTCTAGTTTGAATTTATAGTAGCTTAACTTCAATAACATGCAAAACCTCCTGCACAGCTCTGTCCCCATCTCGTTCAGTTGTTTATGTCATAAGATTACATTTTCATTGTGTGTCCAAAAGCATAAACTAATAAGTGATTTTTTAAAAAAAAGTATTAGTCTCTTAAACCATGTAGAAAATAAAAAGCAGAGTTACAAATCATTGTTACAACAATTCTATCTTTTATGATTGTCCATGTATTTACCTTTACTGAAATCTTTATTTCTTCATATGGCTTTAAGTTTCTCTCTAGTGTCCTTTCATTTCAAGTCCTGCAGGACTTCTTTTAGTCGTTCTTACAGGGCAGATCTAGTGTAACAAACTCCTTCACCTTTGAGAATTGTCTGGAAATGTCTTAATTTCTCCCTCACATTTGAAGGACGGTTTTGCCAAATATAGGATTCTTGGTTGATAGTTTTTTTCTTTTAGCACTTTGAATATATTAGCTCATGGTTTTCTGGCCTGCAAGGTTTTTGATGAGAAATATGCTGATATTATTACTATGGATCTCTTGTATGTGGTGAGTTGCTTCTCTGCTGCTTCAAGATTCTTTCTTTGTCATTGCCTTTTGATAGTTTGTATGTCTCAGTGTGGGTCTCTTTGAGTTCATCATACTTGAGGTTTGTTGAGTTTCTTGAATGTTTATATTCATGTCTTTCATGAAGCTTGGAAAGTTTTCAGCTACTATTTTTTCAAATAATCTCTCTGCTCTTTTCTCTCTCTCTTTGCCTTCTGGGACTCCTACAATGCATGTGTTGGTCTACTTGATGGTGTCCCACAGGTCCCTTAGACACTGTTTACTTTTCTTCAATATTTTTCTTTCAGTTCTTCAGATGCAATAAGTTCAACTGTCCTATTTTTTAAGTTTACTGATTCTTCTGTCTGCTCAAATATGTCTTTGATTAGTAAATTTTTCATTTCAGTTATTGTATTTTTAGCTCTAGACTTTCTAGAATTTCTTATTCATTTCTTTTTAGGTTTCCTATCTCTTTATTAATGTTGCAATTTTGTTCATAGATAATTTTCTTGACTTTCTCCACATCTTCCTTCAGTTCTCTGAGCATCTTTAAGACAGTTGTTTTAAATCTTTGTCTAGTTGGTGAGTCATCTGGTCTTTCTCTGGGAGTTTCTGTTGGTTAATTTTTTTTTCCTTTGAATGAGCCATATTTTCCTATTTCTTTGTATTCCTTGTGATTTTTTGTTGAAAACTGGACATTTGAATCTAATAATGTGATAACTCTGTAAGTCAGAATTCTTCCCTTTCTCTAGGGTTTGCTGTTTTTGTTTTACCTTAAAAAATTATTGTAGGTTCTCGTCATGTTGAGGGTCAGCCTGAGGTGTACACTTAAGGTCTTCTCAGGTCTTTTCTGAGCCTAAATCTTTCCCTGGGCATACTCAGTGACTTTCTAATTTCCTCTGTATATGGCAGTTGCTTTTGAATGATCTAGTCTTTAATGCCTGGTTCCCTAAAGGAGAAAAAGAGAAAAATGAATGAGGGGAAAAGTGTCAGCCTTTTAAATCCTCTGGAAGATACTTCAGCTGGATGTGGAGGAGCTTACAACAATGATGGAGGCATAACAATGGCTGCCTGCCTCTGTGTTTGCACCTTTATGACCAGAATCAGCAATCTGTGATCAGAGCATGGATACCTGATTGTTGGAGGACAAGGTACTTATTGCCTACTCTGGCTTCTGAAAACTTTATGCCAATTGCTCTAGGAATAGGTGCACAGCTGTCTACCATGGGGCTGGGGTGGGGATGGGTAACTGCTGATGAGCTAAGATCTGAAATTGACAGGACTTAAATGCAATTTACCTTTTAAGCCTTCTTCTGGAAGTTGCAAGCTTTCAATAAACTCCAGAGTTCCAAAATAGTTACAGCAGACAAATTCTGCAGTGCAATTTTTGTCTAGATGGGGAGACAGATTCCTGGTGCTTCCTACACCACCATCTTCCCAGGATCCAGCAAATCTATTTTGATGCATTTTTGCCCATCAACTCTTGAATACCCTGTGGAGGAAAATGGTGGGGCCCTAGCAGATGCCTGGGCTGTAATAAGGTTGATTTTTCTGAACCATCTGAAGGGTTGATTTTTTTTAACTCATCCTGTTGACACAATTGATGTTTCATTCTGACTTCTTTGAAGTTTTGCACAGATAATTGTTTTGTGACATTATAGAAATTCTGATTTGTTGTCATGAAAGCAGACAGACAATTATATCTCAATAAGGCTGTTAAAAAAAATGTCAGTATAGTGGACACTTGTGTGAGAGTGAGGGCAGTGAAGTGGGAGGAGCAAGAGAGATTTCTGAAATGGTGTTAATATTCTGTTGCTTGACATGGTTACTAGTTGTATGGGTGTGTTTACTTTGAAAACTCATGGAGCTGTACACTTAGGATCTGCACACTTTTCTGTATGCATGTTATACCTTAAATTTTAAAAGCTTATTTAAAAAAATGAGATACTACCCAATAAAAAAAAAAAAGAAAGCAGACAGAGATGGGACACATCACGATTAATTTCAATGGAGATTGCAAAAGTCCTCCTTTTTTTCTCTTAACTGATATATTTTCCAACAGAACATATTTCTGCATATTTCTCCTCTTGCTTCTTTACAATTGTCATGTTTAAAACCTAATTCTGAATTCTTAAAAAATTCAGTGGGTCAATTCCCTCAAATTACCTTTTTTTTTTTTAAGGGAATTGCTTCCTCTGTTGGATGTGAAAATCAGCCAAATCTCTGTGCACAGAGGTGTGATGCAGGTTCTCTGGTGCCTGGGTAGCTCCTGTCACAGTGTCTTTGTACTTTGAGCTCAGCCACCTGGCTCATGAGCAGGAGAGAGAAGTTTTTGAGACTCAAGGTAGCATTAAAAGCTTCATACCTTATAAAATTCAATTACTACTTAAAGTGAATGGTAGTGTTAATATAGTCGTTCCTCTATAAAGGTATAAAAACATCCCTTAATTGGAATTGAATGCAGACTCCAAAAAATGTATCTTGATTAGAGGGGGGAATAAAGCAAATGAGACTACTTTCCTTAGTTTCTTTAATCTGATATATGTTTATAACTATATCTATAGCTGCACACACATATTTATACACACAAACATATTTATATCTATTGTTTATGTGGATCAGAGAAGGGATGTTTCTAATGTTGTTACAATCAGCTGCTTTCAGGCAATTTCTAATCAGAGGAAACGTGCTAATGCAGCTCCAGGTTTTATATCTTGTGCTGCTGTGAACGTTAGGGACTCTGACCCAAAATTTGAACATGACTTGAACGCTCTGGAATTGAGAGATACTGCACCATGTAACAAAGGTCCCAAGTTCCCTTTTGGGGAAGGGTGGTACACTGAACCACTGATGTGGTTGATTTTCCCAAGGCAATCCTCCCCTCTTTCCGTCCGATTTGGGTGCTGTCTCTTAGAGACAGAAGGGTGGCTTGAGAGTTGGGGGCTGGGTTGCTGGCCAGATGGCTTTTCTTCCCGGTGATATCATCTAATTTTAGGCTGCTGGAGATCAAAATGAGGCTCCAGATTCAAACTCAGGAAGCAGGTATCAGAGAATCTGCTTTTCACACTGTGAAACGCAGCTCAGAGTCGCACTGAGAGGGATTTCTCAGGGACAAGGAAGGTTCAGAAAGATGCAAAAGGTACAAATGCCCAAGCAGAGAAGATTTGGCCCTCAGCAGAACTGATCTGGGGAAGCCCTCGCCAGCCCAAGCAACCCTGGCTGCACTTGAGGAAATGTCAAGACATTCCTGCCCACATCCCACAGGGCCAGGGAATCAGAGTCAGCTAGTCAATAACAAATACTTTTTTGAGCACCCATATTACTAGGTACACATAAAAAAAAAAAAAAAAAAAGAGAGAGAGAGAGAGAATAAGAGAACTGGCAGTGGAAAGGAAGAAGTTTGTTTAATCTCAGTGACCTTGTTAAGTTTAAGTACTAAAGACTCCAAATTGGAAACCACATTGGGTGATTCTGATGAACAGAACAAGAGCATCATTGACATTTTTTGGAAAACATTTTTGTTAAGAAATGGTGTTCTCATTTACTGTGAGGTGGGAAGCCACCTGTAGTTTGTCACTAGTCTTTTTTTTTTTTTTAATTGGGGTATATTTGCTTTACAATATTGTGTTAGTTTCTGCTGTACAGCGAAGTGATGTCACTAGTCTTAAAAGTGGGTGTTTGTGGATTTTCTGTCTCCTGCAGCTCTTAGGGTCCTTTCTCCCTCCTCCCTTTCCTTCCCACAGAGTCATAATACAACCTGGGACACTGGTGACCTTCCCAGCCCCCCTCCACTCTTGTTTTTCCCCCAAAACTTTATTACTCTTCAAAATAGTATGTGTTAAAGGAAATAAAAAGGAAAAAATAACCTTCTACCATCTTCAGTTTTCCATTTTTCTTTCTCTGTAAAGCACGTTAAAAATTTTATCTCTACTGAGTCTTTGGTCTCCTAATACAATAAGTTCATTAGAGAAAATTTAGAAGTTATAAACAACAAGCAGAAAATACCATTTACTTGTAATCCCACCATCATGATTTCTGTAATAAAACGGCCGGGGACCCTGGTGGCCTGGTTGTGACCTCATGCTGATCCTGTTCCTAAGACTTTCCACAGATTCATTCAGAGTCAAACGAAGTGTCTCCACACGGGAGAACAAGCTGTTTATCACTCATGGAAGGAGGATCTCACTTCCCCACTGGAGGACACACTAGTTGAAGTCAAGGACTGGTGTCTTTTTGTTTCATTCCTGGACCCGCACTTTGCCACATCTTTGTATTGTTCTGTTAACCAGGATCCATGGAACTCAGATAGATACATTGGCAATGAGGTCTCAAACCTATCCTCATCTTACACATCCCAAGCTGAACCTTTGACTTTTCTTCCCAAGCATGCTCTTCTGTTGTTTCCTATCTCATTGCATGGAACGACCACCCATCCAGTTCCACAAGCCCAGAACTTAGCAGTAATTCCTGACACCTTCCTCTCCCTCATCCCTGGCCCCATGACAATCCAGGACCATGAGTTGTTAACTTTACTTCTGCACTATCTCTCACCTCTAACCTCTTCTCTCCATGTCCACCATAACTCTGGTCATCATCTCTTGCCTGGACCACTGTAGTATAAGGCCTTGTAATTGGTCTGCCCATATCCACCTCAGCTAAACTCCAATTCACCCTCCACCTTGTAGCCAGAATGATCTTTCTAAATGCAAATCTCCAAGCATATTGTCATTGTCTTGTATCTTTCCCTTTTGTGGTTGACTGGGGGTAAAGATGAAATTCCGTATCGTGGCCTTTGAGGTCCTCCATGGTTTGCCTTATCTCTTATCTCATACCATGTCCCCCATTCTCTTTGTTGCAATTTTTTCTCCCAGTATGTACATTTGTACATTATCTTTTAACTTTGCTACTATGTCTCTTTTATAACAAGTTTTAATTTTGGGTTAAATTTAAATTTTGGTTAAATTAGTTAATGTTATACTTAATGGCTTCTGGAGATTGTACAAATATTCTCATATATTTTTTTCCCCAAAGTTTTGACTTTTACACTTGAGTTATTATTCTATCTTTAGTCCTATGTATGGTGTGAGGTAAGGTTGAATACTCATGTTTTTCCAAATGGATAGCCAATTTTTCTAAATGGTATTTATTGATTATTTTATCTCCCATCTTTAACCCGCTCACTCTCTACAGAATATCATAAACTAAGTTCCTATATTGCTGGATTTCTGTCATAATTTTGTTCCACTGATCTCTTTGTCTTTTTCTGCTGACACAAAAAGACACACATTACTATAATTTTGTAATACATTTCAAATTCTCATAGAACTGGTTCTGTCAAATTGGTATTATTTTCAAAACTTTCTTCATTATTTGTGTGTTTTTCTTCACTATGATTTTAGATTTATATAGACTTTTATAGAATTGTCAAATAACTGTACATTCTATAATTAGTTTTGGCAGTGAATTTTTACTGGGATTGAATTGAATTCATAGATTAAGTTGGGGGATAAATTACCATCTTTACAATAATTCTTCCTATCCAAGAATATGCAGTATTCTTCTGCTTCTTTAGTAAAGTGTTGTAATTTTCATGTAAGTCTTGTGTGCTTCTAGTTTAGTGTTAATTCTAAGCATTTACATTTTTGTAGCTTTTGAGGAGGCAATCTCTTTTTGTTATATTTTCTGTTTAATTATTGCACGTGTATAGATTGGATATGGAATTTTTTGTTTACTCATCATGTGTGTGATATATTCCTGAACTCTCTCACTAGTTTAATAGCTTCTAAGTGGCTTATTTTGAACTTAAGAGCAACAACCATATCCTATGAAAATAATGACTCTTGTCTTTTTCCAATATTAATACCCTCGGATATCTTCTTTCTTGTTTTATTTGATTGTATTGGAGGTTGGAGAGAGTGGTAACTGGACCCCTATTAAGAAGCATGTGCACTCACTTGATGGGAGATAATGAATGGCTGAACTTTGTAGCAATCAATGGAAGCTGCCGAATGACCATCAGAGCTTGGAAGCCGATCCAGTGGGGACAGCGGCTTTGGGAGGGAAGAGAGGAGCGTGAGAAGGTGAACGTGAGGAGAGTGGTGCCAGAATATAAATTCAAGTGTTGGGAAGAGAACTTCATTTGGATGTTGGGAGGGGAAAGAAGGAGTTCAGTTTTAGGTGAAGTTGATGGCCCCAGGGGATATTCAAGTGGAGAGTCCTCAGACTTCTGGGTAATTGCAGATTAGGACAAATCCTTACCTTATTTATTTATTTATTTTTAAATAAATTTATTTATTTTTGGGTGCATTGGGTCTTCATTGCTGCGAGCGGGCTTTCTCTAATTGAGGCGAGTGGGGGCTACTCTTCGTTGCAGTGTGCGGGCTTATTGTGGTGCTTCTCTTGTTGCGGAGCACGGGCTCTAGGCATGTGGCTTCAGTAGTTGCAGCATGCGGGCTCAGGAGTTGTGGCGCATGGGCTTAGTTGTTCCACGGCATGTGGGATCTTCCTGGACCAGGGCTCGAACCTGTGTCCCCTGCATTGGCAGGCAGATTCTTAACCACTGCACCACCAGGGAAGTACCCAAATCCTTACTTTAGATAAACAGCTGTTCCCTTTGAAACCAAAGGTGTTTTCAGCCCTCTTAGTACCAAGTCTGGGTTTGTATTGAACAAATACAGTGTGTCCAGTGAAGTGGTGCCGGGGAGCTGTGTGGGTAATGATTTTGCTGCCGGGAAGGGAGAGCTCCGAGCTCTTTTGGAGCTGGGGTCGTGAGCATATGGTAGATGTGCCTGTCAGCCAAATCCCAACCATGGCAGCCTATGTCCGTCCATGAAGTCATTCCAGGATTTAGAGTCTGCATGTGAGCTGGTCAGCGAGGGAGATGATAAAGTTTGCAACACACAAATTTGTATTCTTTACTTCCAAACATCCACAATGTTATAAAACCACGTTTAAAAAAAGCTAGATTATTTTTTTCAAGTCTAAGAAAGGGTGATGGGTGGTGATGGCAGAGCAGGGGAAAGGAAGGAGAGATTAACTGAGTCACCTGAGCCTTTGGAAATGAGACAGACTTGAATTTTGTAGAATACTGGTCCCGTCCCCTCTGACTCCAGCTAATGATTTGTCTCCATGGTTGTGTTTAGACCTCAGGCTGTCATCGCCTCTGATGTGGCTCCTGCAGATCAAAGAGGGAGGCTGTGTAGAGCAGTGTCACCGCCTGCTCTCGCCTGCACATAGGTCCTCAGCGCCAGCTTCCAGGGTACCTGGCTGGGGTTCTGCACATCATTACCCAGATTAATGAGGACAGATGGGTTTTTGTATAATCAGCCTTACTCTGCTGCCAGTCTGATTTGGTCGCCAGGTGGAATACCTCCGTAATGAATTCTTACAAATACAGCAACCAATTCTGACTTAGGGGGGAAAAAAAATAACAGCTTTGGGTGTTAAAGTGGGAAATAAGAAGATCCTGCATTATCATGCATGAGGTTTGCCCTGAGGGTGGGTGGGCATTCAGGATGAGTAGGCTAGTGTCAGCTACCTTAATAACAGGTAACAGGGAAAAATGTGGAGCCTAAGTCTTCCCTTTACTTACCTTCTCCCCATCCTTTTGCTGCTCTCAGCATTCCAGGCTGTACCTGTGGTTAAAAATGCAGACTCCAGGGTACTCCAGGGTACTTCTGGGGTTCATTCATAAAGAATATGGGAGATAGTCCAATTAAAAAGAATGAAATAATGCCATTTGCAGCAACATGGACGAAGCTAGAGATTATCATACTGAGTGAAGTAAGTCAGACAGAGAAAGAGAAATATCATATGATATCACTTATAAGTGGAATCTAAAAAGAAATGATACAAATGAAATTGCTTACAAAACAGAAACAGACTCACAGACTTAGAGAACGAACTTATGGTTACCAGGGGGGAAGGGTGGTGGGGGACAGATAGGGAGTTTGGGATTGACATGTACACACTGCTGTATTTAAAATGGATGACCAACAAGGACCTACTGTATAGCACAGGGAACTCTGATCAATATTATGTAACAACCTAAATGGGAAAAGAATTTGAAAGAGAATAGATACACGTATACGTATAACTGAATCACTTGGCTGTACACCTGACACTAACACAACATTTTTAATCAACTCTACTCCAATATAAAATAAAAAGTTAAAAAGAAAAAGACACTGGGAGATAGTGAAGGATTGGGCATGTGAGGGGTTTACCTTCTATCTGCTGAGATTAGGAGGGTGGATGCAGGACTGGGTTGGGAAGAGATGAGGACAAGAGATGCAGTGAGAGGAGGTAGGTGGGGGAAGGTGCTGACTCTAATGATGGTGGGCTGTGGGCATGTCTGGCCAGGGTCATGTGAACCAAGCAGAGTCACCTGTCAATTCAATCTGTCAGTTATGACAATTCACCCACTGTCGGTGCTTTTCTGGTAAGAAATCAGGCTAGGGATGTCAAGAGAAGCTACCGTATTTGCCAGAGTAGGTGATAACAGCATTCACCTCATCAACACCTTTTCTGGTTGCTTGTGTGTCATCTCGTCTTAGTTGTTTCCTTTCTCTATACATTTGCTTCATTCAAAATAAAAGATGGCTTTTTCCTCTCACAAATTCCTTCTCCTCAGTGCATTTATCAAACTTCCAAAGCACTTATTTTTCTACCCAGCAATCTGAATGTGCTAATATAAAAAGATCTTTGAAATGGATTTTTAAGTGAAAAACGAACTGTGAAGTATAGCAGGATGAGCCCCTTTCAGTAATTTTTTAAAAGCTTCTATGTTTGAATGTTCCCAACAGCATTATTCATAATAGCCCCCAACGGAAATAATCCAAATGTTCATCAACTGATGAGTGGGTAAATAAAAATGTGGTATATCCATACAGGGGAATATTATTCAGAAATAAAAAGAAATGAAGAACTGATACATTCTATAACATGGATGAGTCTTGAAAACATTATGCTCAGTGAAATAAGCCAGACACAAAAGGCCATTTATTGTATGATTCCATGTATATGAAATGTCCAGAATAGGCAAATCTATAGAGCAAGAATGTAGATTAGAGGTTGCCAGGGGGTGGGGAGAGGGGGAAATGGAGCGTGACTCTAATGATGGGGTTTCTTTTTGGGGTGATGAAAATGTTCTAAAATTGATTGCAACATAGGTTGCACAACTCTGAATTCAAATTAAACGGGTCAATTGTATGGTTTGTAAATTATATCTCAATAAAACTCATAAATACGTGTGTAAGTGTTAGTACATAAATAATTTTTTTCCTGATAAGATATACAAGAAATTGTAAACAATGGTGACCCTTGGCAAAAGAGAGAGGCTGAGGAAGACTTGTACTTTTCATTTGCTACCTTCTAAGGTGTTAAAGTTTTTAAGCCTTTTACTTTTATTACTTTTATTTATAAGTAAAAAATTAAAAATATCTTAGTGCTATACATAATAATTTTTAAAACTTATTTTTTTCCAAAATGTTACTTTGTTCTTCTTCATTAGATTGTAATGTCCTTAAGGACAGGACTGTGCATGCACTTTGTATAATGTCCTCAGGGGCAAAAAGGGTAGCAGGTGGGCACTTAGTAAATGTACACTGCCTCTCTGTTTCCTTGAGCCAGAGATTTTATTAAAAATTAAAGAAGATGTTACCGACAGGAAAATGTTGAGATTTTTCATTATTGCCCAGAGCTTATATTTACTGATTATGAACTTCGTCCCAGGCATTGTATAAAAACGTGCTTCACATGTATCATCTGATATAATAGCATATCTGGTGTATAGTAAATATAGTAAGTGCTCACCAATGTGGCCTCTTATGAACAAGAATCTGGAAGTTGATGGACCAAAGGTTGGCCCAGCAGCTCAAAGTTCCCCTCAAGGACTCGAGTCCTTTCTGTCTTTCCATTCAGCCATCTTCAGTGAGTCATTGGTGGATGGCCTCATGATTGCAAAGTGGCTGCTGCAGCTCCAGCATTATATCTTCATAAGACATCAACCCGAGCAGGAAAGCAGTGGAAAAAAGGACAGGGAAAAAAGAATTTCCCTTGAGAAATTCTTGTCATTAATTAGGGATGAACATCTTTCCTAGAAGGCCCCAGCAGACTTCCCCTTTATAGAATTGTGTCATGTGCCCATCCCCCCAACAGTTTCTGGCAAAGGAGAATGTAACTGGCTTTGACCAATTATGATCCATATCTTGGGGTTGGGCACAAAACCAGTATTCTTTTGTGGGGGTTCAGGGGGACAACCATCAGTCTCTACCTCAAATTATATAAAGTAGGGTAGTGTTATTACCCCCATTTTCCAGATGAGAAAGATGTAGTAAGAGGGTAAGTAATTTTTCCAAGGTCACACGCACACACATTTATAAGCAGCCAGGATTCCACAGGCCGACTAACGAACTCCAGCTGTCAGCTCTTTAATACTACATTGCAGTGCCTTCCTGGAAAACTTATCCAGTCAAGACCCCATATAGTCTTAGACTATAAAATCCTAAAAGCATAAAATATAAATATTTAAAATATAATTATGTAAAATATAAATAGATAAAATATAAAACATTTGAACTGGAAAGGACATTTAAGATCCAGTAGTTCTCAGAGTGTAGCGCAGGCCAGCAGTATCAGCATCCCCTGGAAACTAGAAATACAGATTCTCAGGCCCCAACCCAGATCTTCTGAATTAGGAACTCTGTGGCTGGGCCCCAGATGGCCATGCTGACACATGCTAAAATGTGACAACCACTGACTAGTTCAAGCCCTTCATTTTAGAGACTTGATCCAGGTCATTCAACTTGGAAGTGGCAGAGATGGAATTGGAGGTGGATAGGGCAGTGAGGTCACCTGGATTCTGTGATAAACATTTAAATGATAGATTCTTCCCCAGCATGCACCTGGAGAGAGATTTTGCGTTTTTGAACAGCATCAGATGCACACACCTGTTAAAAATTTAATAAGAATAAAAACCCCCACTACAAGGTGCAAGCATTGTGTTATGCTCTTACAATAGGTCAGCAGGTCCTCAAGCAACCCAGCCAGGTAGGGGTTAGTACCTCTGTTTTACAGGTGAGGGAATGGACGCGCAGAGAGGCTAAACAAATTCTCATGGTCCTCTAATTAGTAAGCCGGGGAACCAGGATTCAAATGCATCTCGTCCAAATGCAGGTCTGTGTGAGGCCACGCAGGGGAGCAGGCTGAATGTGATCCTGAGCCTTGGCCTTGCCCTCCACATGGGAAAGGGGCCACCGGCCGGTGGTCCTGTCCTCAGCCGGGCTTCCCACTTGAGACTGGCTGAGAACGAGGACAACGCTGGTCGTGGTGAAGGTTTCCCGAGACTGTGCAAGCTGCAGGAGGCTGCGGCTGCCAGCAGGCTGCTGCGCCAGGTTCATCTGTCCCTCCCTGGGACGCAGTGGCTTTTCTGGCCGCCCCAGGAAGCCTCCCACTGGGTCTGTCTTCTTGAACTTTGCCGAGGTTCCGCAGGTCAAGAGGAAGCTGGCCTTGGCTTGGTGGCCTCGGTGACTGAATGGGGGAGGGGAGAGGATGAGCCATCAGGACCATGAGATTGCTGCCAGCATATGGCCAGCTGTTGCCCATCAGCTGGAAAGCTAGCCGGAGCTTCCCTCGGGGCTGGTCCCTGGAGCGTTGGCGCGCACTTTGTATAATGTCCTGGCTGAGCCAGGTCCTGGTAGGGGCCAGAGAGAAATCAATACAGGCTGGCCGGTGCCTGCAGGGCCCTCACACCTGGTGCCTGTGATTACTGGCTGAAGGGACTTGTCATAGAAGATGGGCGGCAACAGCTGGAAGGGACTTGTTGACCATGTGGCCCAGGGGTTTTCAAACTCTTTAACAAGGTGGAGACCTTTCTTCAAGTGGCATTGCAGGCAGTAAAAACCGGTATAGAGAAACTAAAAGGTGGGACTCACTCAAAGCCTGAGGAGTTCCTCGGAGCCCCCGGTACTCTGGGGAAGCAATTCAAGCTTCTTACAGCCGTGCCCTTGAAAGAGGACAAAATCTAACCTCTTTTGAGATGGGTTAAAGAGTCTTGGGAGAAAGCTGACAGATGGGTGACACCACATAGGCACTGGGTCCCTTTGTCCCCTTCTAAGGAAAATGTCAAAGGGATCGAGAGTTTGTTCCTGCCCCTGGGGTGGGGGGTAGAGCTTAGCTTAAGGTGGTGCCACCGGCCAGGCAGGAAGGGGGGACAGTGAAGACCCATGGCTCCTGGGGACCACCGTCCCCCAGGAATGATCTTCAACTGTGCCCCATGGAGAAGAGCCGGGCTGTACTTGAGTCTAGACTTCACCCAACACCATCAGTCTCTAGGCCTTATCAGGCTTCATAGGTTCTTGGCCTTTAGCCAGATTTTGGGCTTTATGTGGACCCCAGACTTACTGCAGGCACTGGCTGTCTCTCACTTCAGATGCTGTGCCTGCCCTGTTATTTCCATCCTCAGAGTTTATCCGTATCCAGGTTTCGCCCAGCCCACTGACCTCTATTCGATGCTGTGGACTTTATATAGCTGAGGATTTGTTTGTTTATTTTCAGAGTTAAGACTTTATCCTGCTCCTGCTTGGTCGACCTAAGCTCAGAGAGTGGAAACCGTCCACCTCTTTCCACTTTCCACCAGGCGTCTGCTTAGCTTGCTGCTTGGCTGGGTTCTCTGAGGCTGTACTGCGGTCAATCCTGTGTGTAGGTCAGACTTAGCAGAATACGTCCTCATTTAACTATTTAAATTACCCTAGCATGTGCTTTAATTATGGATTTTATCAACAGCACGTCTATTTCTACATTTCCCAAGTTGCCTCGAATGAACTAGTAGAGTAACCGAAAGTAGGGTCCGGCTGCTCGCCCCTAAAAAGCCAATAAAGGCCAAGGTTGGTGGAAAGGAAAGTTTGCTTTATTTTGGATGCTGGCAACCAGGGTAGGGGCAGGGGGTGGAGGGTGGACTTCTTCTGTCCAAAGGCTGACTCCTCCCACTGACAATCAGTGGGCAAGAGCTTTTATAGACAGAGGGAGAAATATATACATGCAGAAACAGCACAGGCAGCTCTGATAGTCATCTTGAAATTGGTCATCGGTGGTCTATCAGTGTCATCTTGATTGTTTTAGGTACAGTTAATCTTCAGTTCCAGGGCTGGTTTGTTCCCATTTCCTTGAGGCCAGTTCTCTGCATTGTGGCGGCTTATGTCATGACTACTGTCTGGTCATCATGTAGTAACTTCTTCCACCTGGTGGCGGTTTCAGTACCTATAAGACAACTCGCAGGATATGGCTCAGAATATTATCTATAGCCCTTGAGAAGGAACTAAAGGTCCTTGACTTTGCTTACTGACTAAACTATGACTGCTTTGTGTTAGCTTTTCCTTTGTTTCTGCATTTTCTCACTTCTCTGATTAAACTGATTCTTTGGCTGAAGTTTTTCCACAGACAGAAGGCAGGCGGAGGACATGGGGGGCATAGACCATAGGGTCCTGCTCCATTTCAGTAGAGTGTTGGTGCTCTAAGCATGGGCTCTGGAATCAGACAGCCTTGACTTTTGGGTAAATTCATTTCTGCTGTGTGACTTTGGGCAAGTGACTTAACCTCTCTGAGTGTTACCTTCATCATTTGTAAACATAATAGGGATAATGCACATAGGATGCTTAGCACAGTGCCCGCACATAGTAAGCATGCCATCAACTTTGGCTATCGATGTTAGTGTAAGCCTCACAATGAATAGAGTGTGGAAAAGCAGGATTAAGGCCTGGAGCTGGGCAGGTGATGAAGGGAAAAGTTAAAAGTTGGCTAACTTAGAAAAAGCAAACAAGAAATGGCTAATTTTTTTTCTCAGAAGAAATTACAGCTACAAACTTACATGAACCTTCACGGCTGGCACTTAGGAGGCAAATCTAATAAGGACAGTGGCAGAGAGATCCAGTGAAAGCTCCTCCATGTCCCCCAAAGGAGCTCAGACATGCGGGGTTCGGGGCTGGGGGGACAGCGGCACCTCACTTAGCAGGGCTGCTTTTTGAAGATGCCGCCTCTGCCCTGCCAGCAGGGGTCCCGTGAACTGTTCCCAGCATCCGGCCCCCTCAGCTGAGCCAGGCCTTTCTTTACTTTCCTTTATGCACTTGTGCCACAGAAATGCCAGCTCTCAGAGCTCGGAGCTGGAGATGGCCAGAGGGCCTTGGGAGTGAGGGGGGGGCGTGGGGTCAGCGGGTGTGGCAGGGTCTGTACAGGAAGCCTGGGGTCCTGCTCTAGTTTGAGAATGGGTTATATCTGGATGTAGGTTACATGAGGCTTCATCTCCTGACTTTGATGTAAAAAGCCATGAAGAACTTGTGCGAGGTAGTGTGTGTGTGTGTGTGTGTGTGTGTGAAAGAGAGAGAAACAATCACTAAAACTTAATGGGTCCTCACCAATTCTATTCTCCTCCAATCCCCCAAATCTTAAAAACACACCTCTTTTTTAAAAAAAAATTTTAGCCACGCCCCAGGGCATGCGGGAGTTCCCCGACCAGGGATAAGCCTGTGCACCCTGCATTGGAAGGCGGAGTCTTAACCACTGGACTGCCGGGGCAGTCCCCAAAACACCCTTCTTTAGTGGGAGCCCCTCACAGCCAAACCCTGGCTCTGTCCGCCCCGTCTCCATGACACCCCAGGAGCTGTCTAAAGATGCTGACCATAATAAGACTGGTGATGGCAGTCACAGCAAACCCTTAGTGAGTTCGTATTCTAACCAGGTGGTGTCCACGTGTGCTCTTGTTCCATCTTCACAGCAACCCTGAGAGGCAGGTAATCATCCCCATTTTACAGATGGGGCAACTGAGGCACAGAGAGCGGAGCTGACTCGCCCAAGGTCACCCAGCGGCCTTGTGATGGTGCTGAAAGCCCGTTTGTCCAAGGAGCCCTGCAGAGCCATGCCCTGCCTCCATCTGGAGCTGTATCCCCAGTGCCTGCTTCCTTCACAGGATTGAGCAATGACACTCTGCTTGATGTCATAAATCAAACATGGGGACCGAGTTCCCGATTTCACCCTGACATTCCATAGTCACCTCCCTCCTTCCTCTTTCTTTGTCCCCTCACCTCGCTGGGCTTCTTTTTTCTTTGATCATCCATGGTCGACTCCTTACTCTTAAATGGGGCCCTTCCGAGGCCCCCAGCTCACTTTGTGTGTTAGACATTTGGATTGAGGGCCAGTTATTTTACAAAGCCCCGGCTGGAAAGATATGCAGCCCTGTCTCTTCCCTTTTGGTGCCCGGGTCACACGTTTCTTTTATTTTTATAATGAGCCTCTGCCTCTTGTCACCACTGTGCAGTTAATTGCCTGTTACACCAGAAAGAATGCCAACTGCACTTTGCTGAAACCGAGTAAAATCATCCAATGACGATCTGCTAATTTCTTCCAAGCTATTATTTATTTATTTGCCTGCTTTTCTCTTGATGATGGTGCAGGGGTTGAGATGGGAAGAGGAGGGGGAGTTTGTTCTTTCCAATGTATCTACCATTTCTGTGATAGTTTTCTTCCAGAGAGGCCTTAAAAATTCCTACAGAACATTATGTTTAACTTTCCATCTCTCAGATGTGCAAAAACTAGATCCCTCTTTTAGGAATTTGCACCAAGCGTGGGGTCAGGGTAGGGACAAGCCCATCCCAGAAGGAGCTGACCACGGACAAGGGGCAGAGGTGGGCGGGGCTTAGGGTCTGATTCCCCATCAGGCAAGAGCAAGCCCAGTGCCCAGGGCCCATGATCATTTTAGAAGCCGTCGAAATACCTTCATTTCTTTTAAAATCAGAAGTCAGAAGAAAGACGATGAATATAATCAAAGCTAGATTAAATTTGTCTTTATATCAAAGCAGCTGTAAAATAAAATTTTTAATATCATTTTTTGGAAGAAAGGGCCCAGGAAGTCAAAAGTGCCCAGGGCCCATGGAGGTGATAATACCACCCGTGTTTTATCACTGCCCAAGGCCACAGGCTCACTCCCCTCTCTCTCTTTTCCTCCTGCCTGGCCCTCTCTCTCTACCTCCCTCTTTATTTCTCTCTTTCTTCTAATAAATCCTTGTTTAACACCCAAACCGGAGGTGCTAACCTCTCTAAGGAGATGGAGAAGGACAGGGCTGACCATGGAAGGGACCCCCGTGCTGTTCCTGCATTGTGTTAGGTGTGTTTCCCATACTGGTATTGAATTACCCTGTTGTTGCTACTACACTGATTAAAAAAAAAAATCACCAAATGATAGAAGAGAAAGGGAATGCAAAAATCAAGGGTCATAGTTTCCGAACCAGTTTTCAGCTGTAGAACATAAAAAAAAAAAATGACATGAAAGCATTTACAAAGTATGAGAGAGAGATGCCGAGACACACACAGACACACACACACAGGGAGACACACACACTCAGGGAGACACACACACACACACACAGAGCCAACCAAGCAGGAGCTGCCCAAGTGGAGAGTTGACACCCCTCACCCCATCCCCGCCCTCAGGGGTCTCTGCAGGTGACCCTGATCAGTATAATTTAGCCTGGCTGGGGTCTCTTCATCTGGGTGAGAAAGTCTGCAGAAGGTGGCATCTTATTAGTGGCAGAGCCCATCGTGCTCCCCAGGGTGCCCTGCCAACATTCGTTTTCCTGGACCACACTTCAGAGATCTTTAATTTGGTTTGGCCCTAAGGATCCATTGATGAGCCATAAGGAACCACAGGTTAATGCACAGTAAGATGAATTTGAGAGCAGGGTAAAGGCTAGATGTCCAGAATTACACTCTTGTAAAATCCTCATCACCACATGATGAATCAGGCCTTATTTAAGGTAGACACACAAGCATCCAAACCCGGGCCCTTCCACATATTTTGCTTCTTCTCTAAAGGAGACACTCCAAGGAAACACCTGGCCCTGCCCTCTGCCTCACCACCCTTCCTCACCTCCTTTCTCTCCCACAACCCCCCACTTCCCTCAAGGTCCTCCAGATCTGACAGGACTCTCTGTCTTCCCTTCAGTCCTCATGAAGCCCAGGCTGGCTCATCCTCAGCACGAACTCCTGAGCCAATAATGCTTTTAAAGCCCTTGAAGAATGTTTTCAATTATAATTCACAGGGCTTGGGCTTTGCTCTTTCGAGGTCTGAGTGAGCAAGCTGCTGGCAGCTGCTGGAGCTGTAAGCCAGGCAGGACCAGAGAGAGGGTCGCAGCGGAGGGAGGGATACGGGTTCTTTATACACATGTGATTGTGAAAATATGTGTCATTATAAAAACTGCATTACATACGTGCAAGCAAAAAGACAAAAGATGTAAAATTGTACCACACATTGTAGTGCATGCAGTGTGTCTTGGAATATCATATATTTGTGGGTATAGGTTCATTTACATACACACACACCCTTACATTATAAATTTTGGGTTTTTACAAGTGGGATATATTTAAATACATTTTTGTCACCCGATTTTTACCTTTCCTGTCCCCCCCTTTTTACTTTACTTTTTCTGTTATTAAATCTTCTATAGCATTTTGTTTAATTTCTTGCATACTATTTCTTGCACTGAATAAATGGTAACGCATTTAATAGCCTCACTTTGTAAATCGTATAGTTTATGTCCAGTTGCTTGGCTATCATAAAGGTGCAGAATAATTTACAAAGACAATTTGGCGTGTTCTTTTTGCCTGGGTAGAGAATGTGAAAGGACACAAGTTCTTTGTGTTCCTTCTCCCCAGTTTTCATTCTTCCTCCTTTTAAGAAGGGACCCCCAAGCCCCTGAGATCCTTTGTGACCAGGCAGGAAGACAGATCTCTCTTCCTGGCTTTTGTTGGTTAAGTCTCAGTTTATTGAGGGGATTATGCAAAGAGCAAAGGCAAAGTGGCTTTGTGTGAGAGAGGAGTTTTGGAGTCATAAAAGGGAGAGGAGAGAGTGGAAGGATTGAGTCTGGGCCTGGCAGTGCCCCAGGGGTTGGAAGGGGACGCAGGCATCACTGCGAATGGCTGCTGGGGGCTGATATTGGGTGAGGGCCGGGGCCGGGGGTAGGCTCTAAGCCTCGGCAAGTATTCCCGTCTCCAAGCAAGGCACAGAAGCAGGGGGACACGGCCTACACGAGGCCCCGCCAGTTTGGAAAAGGAAGTCACCCGTGTCCACCAAGATTGGACTCAATGTAAGCTTCCTGATTCCTTTGACTGGAGACCCCAAGAAGAAAGAGGAGTCTTCAAAAAGAGCCAAGACTGGTTTCCCCCCTTCCTGGTATGATTGGGTGGGGATGCCATGTTTATTTCTATTTATTTATGCGTTTAGTTATTTTTTTTAACTTTTTATTTTATATTGGAGTATAGTTGATGAACAGTGTTGTGATAGTTTCAGGTGTACAGCAAGGGGATTCAGTTATACATATACATGTATCTTTTCTTTTTCAAATTCTTTTCCCTTTTAGGTTGTTACAGAATATCGAGCAGAGTCCCCTGTGCTATGCAGGAGGTCCTTGTTGGTTATCCAAATTAAATATAGCAGTGTGTACATGTCAATCCCAAACTCCCTAACTATCCCTTTCCCCCACCCTGATTTCTATTAAAAATTATAAAATATATTGATATTTCTTGCATATTCAAGTCTGCACAGTAAGAAAATTGCTCCATGACTAACATTTCAGTGAATGAACATCTTTGGACCTACCTACAATTATTTTCTTGAGATGCAACCCTAAAAGTGGAATTGCTGGGTTGAAAAAGATACATATATTTTAAAAGCCTTTTACATTATACTCAAATGATATTGTCATTTTTCCACACCTGTCAGTATAATTTAAGAGTGTTCCTTTTCCACACAGCAGTTTCTGGTCCCCGTCAATGGCGAAATCCTGAAGTCTCCTGTCTTGGTGGTAGAGGAGGTTTCCTAATTAGACCCAGGTTTGAATTTCTGGAAGGAACTCCCTGGAATCCTTTCTCAGCTGGGGTTCCAAGAGAGAATAAGCCACACAGAAAATGACTTGAGTGACTACTTCCAATTCTCCCTTGTTTGGTACATAGTTAGAACCATTGTAGATACACGGGAAAGAAGTTAATTCATTCCTTACAAGGTAAGTAAAGCCTTGGGGCTTTAAGACTTAATTCTGTCCTGGAAGGGAACCTAGTTGGGAAAGGAGAGAGAGAGAGAGAGAGAGAGAGAGAGAGAGAGTGCCTTGCTCTGCTGTCTGGGGCCCCTGACTCCACCCTCTGGAAAACCTTTCCTTTTTCTGTTATGCTCCTTGGCCAAATAGGAAGTGAGTGTGGAGGTGATGGACTATTTTGGGAGCTATACATCTTTGCTGCCTTCTTCCTGTTCCTGCAACTCGAATCCCCAGGTTTTGTATCTTGAACAAAGCTCCTTTTTTTTAAAAAAAAATTAATTTCTTTAGCAATTCATAATTCCCTTTAAGACCTAGAAGACTTCTGATTTCTTTGCTTTCATTCAATACTAGGTGTTAACAATCTCCCCCATCCGCCACCCCCGACCCCCGCCAATTTCTTTCTTGGTTTCTTTGCTTCCCCACCCATACACAGTCTTGATTTAGGCAGCCACCTTGAGTCTATCTAAAACAGCATTTGAGAAGAAGGGTACACCTTTACTGCAATCACTGCCTGGGGTCATTTGATTCCCTTGAGAATTTTTCCTGGATTTTTGCCACTCAAAGATTTTTTCCAATCCCATCTTGTTCTTATTTGGAATCTAGAAGCAGTTGGCTTTTTCACCCTTCATTGTTGCAAATGTTTGAAATCTTTCTGTTCTCTTTTGGTTTTGCTTATAAACTAGCCTCTTCTTTCCTGGGTGCAACCCTTTCCTATCAGACCTTGCCAAAGTCAGCAAGTGACAACCAATGTACACAGCTAATGTGTCTTCTATCTTCTCCTCCAGGATCAACAGTCTCCTGGTCTATCTTTTAAGACAGTCTTTCCGAATATTTTGCCTCTGTATAGAGTGGATATCCAGCCTCCCAGCCCGCCGTGGGCATCCTCACTGCCCCTGCCTGCTCAGCCAATCCCACTTTCAGTAATAATTGTATTAGTCAGTTAAGACAAAGTGCCGTAACAAACAGCCTCAAGTCTCAATGGCTTAATATAAGAACGATTTCTTCTTTGCTCATACAAAGTTCCAAGGGGATGTTCATGGATAGGTGGCCCTCCTGGCTGGGCTCCTTCGCCAAGTGGTGACTGTTGGATCAAGGTTGCTTCTATCACATGATAGCATCCTCAACGTGTGGCTCCAAGATTGCTGCAAACAGGGGAGTGAGAGGAAGACTGAGAGGTTTGTTGTTTGTTCTTCAGTAGAGTCAGGCAGATGAATTGGCTTGCATCTCTTCCAGCCACATTTTATTGTCCCAACTAGTCACGTGGCTCCATCCAGATGTAAAGCAGCTTGGGAGTAGAGTCTACTTACTTAGGGAAAACCCAGCAAGGCCAGTGTCTGGTACACTGCCTGACACAGTAGACATTCAAGAGGTAGTTGATAAATTAGATATTCAATTTTCAATCTGTACTTATCTTTTCCTTTATTATTTCTATTTTTGTTAACCTGCTTTAAAATCCATTTTCTTGAAGTATATGTGAACATATTTTTTATATTTAAATTTTATTTTTGTTGAAAATTTATTTAAAAAATATGAGAAGATGGAGGGATTTACATTTCCTATTTTCCATATTAGTCAGTAGCCCCAAGACCATATTTAATTCAATATATTCGGTTTTTTTGTTTGCTTGTTTACTTGAATGAAATCTTTTGGTTGTACTAAATTTGTAACTCTTTCTGTATTTTTTGTTCTGTTTCTGGTCTGTGTTCTTTGTCTCATCCAGCACCAGTGTCACAGTGTTTTAATTACTGCAGTTATATTAGATTTTAATATCTAGCAAGCTATCTCCTTTATTTATTTAATGTTTAAAGATTTCTTTTGGTCTTGTTTACTCTTCAAGATGAATATTAGAAATTTTTTCGGACAAAATTTTTAAAATCTCTTAGAAATTTAGACTGGAATCATTTTGAATTAATGAGTTATTTTGGGGAGAACTGATCTGATATCTTTACATTTAGACTCTTCCCAAAAAGGAATCTGGTACATATTCTAATTGTTTTTCAAGTCTATGGTTTTTCAATGAAGGTCTGTAGTTTTCCTTTTTATTTATACAAGTCTATTTTTGTGATAATGTTCTTAGGTATTAATATATATATCTTTGTTGCTATTATAGTCTTTTAAAATTGTATGCTATTACTGATTATTGCTGGCTTATAGGTGCACTATATATATATATATTACTGTATATTTGTTCTCTAACTGGCCATCTTCCTGAACTCTCTCATTAATTCTAATAAGTTAGTTTTTCTAGTTCATTCTCTGGGTTTTCCAGATAGACAATCACATCATCTCCCAAAAGCAATAATTTGTCTCTTAATCTCCAGTATTTATTCCCAGTACTCTTCCTTGTTTTATTTAGAAATGGATAAAAAATAGTAGAATAATGGACTTATTTGGTTTATTTTTGACACTGTGACATTCTGCACATTATTTTACAAAATATGTTCAATGAGTAAATGTTAATAGAAAAGTTTCCATGGTCAAATGCTGTAAAGGTAAACAGATTTAAAGTTTTATTTATTGTAAGTCATTTTCTAAAATCTTGTATTGCGTCATTCTGCATATGTTATCATACTCAAAAATAAGGATGTAACATGCATTTTTTTCCTAAAGTCTTTTTACCATGGAAATCTTTTTCTCCCCAATTTGGTGGGGAAGAAGAAGTGGAGGGTGGGGAGGTATATGGATAACCAAGCACAGACCTCTCGCTTAGCAGAAAATACCTTTCACACTACAGTTCAGTGTTTCAATCTTGGGGTGATGTAGGTTTAGCCTATCATGTCATGCTACGGAAGTATCACTCTACCCCTAGTTTACTAAGAGCTTTCATCAATTATTAATGTTGATTTTTATCAAATAACCATCTATCAAGATAATCATGTGATTGTTCTTCTTTGACCTGCTAATATAACTGGTATATTTCCCAACATCGAATCATCCTTTCATTTCTAGAAGAGACCTTAGCTTGGTTCCATATCCTGCTTTTGACATCTAGATTCAATATGTTTTATTTTTCATATTTATATTTATTAGAGAAATTGGTTTGAAGTTCATTTAGCAGACTTACCTATCCAGTCATAGGCAATGGACTTATGCGTGGAAGAAAGAGGGGAACTCCTATTTCCTTTGAGAAGTTTGATCCCAATAGGAAAAGGAGAGTCAAGAACGCCTGGTTTATTCTTTCTAAATCTATCAATCAGTGCACTCACTCCATCTCTCCTAGGCTGGGCTGAGTTAAAGATTAGAGAGAGGCTAAGCGTATTACTAATGGAACTTTCTTCCCATGAGAGAAAACACCAACAGTAGGAAGAAACATGCCTCCAGACACCTACCCCTCCACTGTGGCTGGTTTTAGGCTTGAAAGCATCAAGTCAATGCTTTCTGCACAGGGGAAAGGCATTTTCAGGCAAAACACAGCTTGGAACTTCATGTATGGGGCCCAGAGCAAGAGTACAAATGGAGAGCCACTTACCCTATGTCTCCATGTTAAAACATTATAAGTCAAGCTAACCCATTATTAAATCAATGTTCTCTCTTCATACCATGGGAAATATTCCTTCATAATGACCTGGAAGGCCAGGTTAGAATTTAGAGCTGAAGGAAATCGTGATTCCTTGGATTGATGGTGTCCTCAGAACATGGCAGTCAAGATTTGGTCTCCAGACTTCGGCCTGTGGCCCAGCTCTGCCCACACCTCTGGGTTTGACCTGGGCTTCCAAGCTCAACCCATGCCAGTCACAACCCCGCTTTGGTCACCTCTAGGGCATGGTGATTTACACACTGGTAGCATGTGGGCTCAGGGACACTTGGGCAGAGAATTGTGTGGTCCTGGGTACTGTGTGCATGGTCTACAAGGTGGAATACAAGTTCTGAGAAGGGGTGTGCCCCTGTGGTCCTGGGGACTCCTGTCCTCATAGGGAAAGGCGTGGCTAGAGGAGGGCTGGAAGGGACCTTCTAAAGCTCAGGGCTCTGGGCAGGGGCCCCTCTTTCCTGGGTTTAAGGGTGGTACTGGTTAGGGGCTAGGGCAGGAGTAGGACATAGAGGGTAAGGAGTAGACAGGATTTAATTTTCAACATCACAGCAGCAAGGCTAGGCTAAATAAGCCTCAAGCTAAAAGTTCAAATAAAAGCCCCTTATCTATGGGGAATTGCAAATAACATAGGTCTCAAAAATACTATCTTCTCCCTACTCTAAAATGTGGCATCTATTGGTGATCATTAAAATAGTAGGGCCAAATATAAATTCTTTCTCTTTTGCTCTCTCTTCCTCCTTCCCTCCCTCCCTCCCTCCTTCCCTTTTTTTCTGCCTTCCTTCCTTCCTTCTTTCCTTTCTTCCTTCCTTCCTCCCTCCCTTCCTCCCTCCCTCCCTCCCTCTCTCCCTTCTTCCTTCCTTCTTTCCTCTCTCTTTTTAGGTTGACAGAAACTAACTTTTGGGCCATCTGAATTCACAGGGTCAGGATGCCCTAGCCCTCGCTGTTAGCTGTGTGATTCTGGCAAGCCACCACTTTTCCCACAGCCTCAGTTTCCTCATTTGCCCCATGACAAGTTGCCACCAGGCATTCTATAAAAACGTCTACAAACATTCCAGTAGGGAAGGATGCTATGATTCTAGAAACAGGATTTCTTACCTTTTTCTTTTCTTCTCACTCTATCCTATAAAGACTCCCAGTATTCTGAGAAAGAAATAAGAACAGTGAATGTTATATATACTGGATTTACCCATGGTTACAGCCTCCTACCTTCTGTGGTGCAAATGCGAAGTGGTGTTGGCCATACACTATTCTCCAATCTGCAGAAACAGCTGTAAATCCTTGCCTTGGATTTTGAACCAAGCATAAAGATGAATGTCAGACCAACTCCCCAGCCCAGACAATGTGCTGTTTATCAGTTTATAAAACAAATTTCTTCTTTCATTCTGTTTACTCTCCCACACCTTTAATAGCAGGTGTATACAAATGAGATGCATTAACACCCAGAAATTTGGTGCATTCTTTGAAGAGAAATTGTGTCTCTGTCTTATCTCTGTTCCTTGAAGGTGAACTCTTGGAGAGCAGGAGCAAGTGCTAGGTGTAACTTGCATCCTCCCCAGAACCTGTGATGTGGGGACAGCCTGGGGAAATAATTGTTGAATGACTGGGAGGAGGAAGCCTGACTATATTGGCCCTTGGTTTTTCTTAGCTTCTCTTCATTGAGTCAGAGCATTTTTTATTTTAATTAATTTACAGTTGATTGACAAGGTTGTGTTAGTTTCGGGTGTACAGCAAAGTGATTCAAATATACATGTAGATATTCTTTTTCAGATTCTTTTCCATTATAGGTTATTATACGATACTGAATATAGTTCCCTGTGCTATATAGTGGGATCTTGTTGATTGTCTATTTTATATACAGTAATGTGTATCTGCTAATCCAAACCCCCTAATTTATCCCTCCCACCGGCCTTTCCCCTTCGGTAACTATAAGTTTGTTTTCCATGTCAGTGAGTCTGTTTCTGTTTTGTAAATAAGTTCATTTGTATCATTTTTTTTAGATTGCACGTATAAGTGATGCTATTTGTCTTTGTCTGAGTCGGAGCATTTTTGACTCCTCCAGCTACTTACCAACAGGCCTGCTCTGCCGAGTCTGTGCTTGTGGGAGATACTAACGTGGTAACAGCCCAGGGAGCCAAAGATCTCCAAGCCAATATGACAGCTCAGACACGGAAAGGCAGAGGGCACTTTTTTTTTTAATTGGAGTACAGTGGCTTTACAACGTTGTGTTAGTTTCTTCTGTACAATGAAGTGAATCAGCTATACGTATACATCTATCCCCTCCCTCTTGGACCTCCCTCCCATGCCCCACCCCCCATCCCTCCCATCTAGGTCATCACAGAGCACGGAGCTGACCTCCCTGTGCTATGTAGCAGGTTCCCACTAGCTAGCTATTTTACACATGGTAGTGTGTATATGTCAATCCCAATCTCCCAGTTCATCCCCTGTCCCACCACCCTCCCCTCCATGTCCACACGTCCATTCTCTATGTCTGTGTCTCTATTCCTGCCCTGCAAATAGGTTCATCTGTACCATTCTTCTAGCTTCCACATATATGTGTTAATATATGATATTTGTTTTTCTCTTTCTGACTTACTTCACTCTGTATGACAGACTCTAGGTCCATCCATGTCTCTACAAATGACCCAGTTTCGTTCCTTTTAATGGCTGAGTAATATTCCATTGTATATATATGCCACATCTTCTTTATCCATTCCTCTGTTGATGGACATTTAGGTTGCTTCCATGTCCTGGCTATTGTGAATAGTGCCGCAGTGAACTCAGGGTGCATGTGTCTTTTTGAATTATGGTTTTCTCAGAGGGCACTTTTAAGAGGCCAGGACATTGCAGTCTCCCTGTGATACCCCTGCCAGAGTAGCACCCATGGCACCCGAGAGGAAGGAACAGTAACTTTCTGTTGGAGTTGAGAAGATGATCGGAATGTGCAGGCTGGAAAGATGCCAGAAAGTTGGACCATCTATAGACAAAGAATATTTCCTGCCTTCTTCATTGCTTGGAAATGGATAAAGAACCCTCATGTTTTATTCTGATAAAGATGCCTCCCCTATTATTGGCTATCTATGGGATATCTTATGAAGGTATCTTCATAAACAAAACAACTTCTAGTTGTTCTAGACTCAGCTAGATCTGAGTTTGAGTCTTGGCTCTGCTTTTACTAACTAGCTGTGTGAACTTGGACAAGTTACTTTATCTTCTGAACCTCTGTCTCCTCATCTGTAAAATGAAGATAGGACTGTTGTGAGAATTAAAATGTATTTAAAGCACTTAGCTCCATATCTGGAACAATGGGAGATCACGTATTAAAGTTCCTTTTAAGTACAAGAGAAAACACAGATGTTCAGGATTCTCAGACAGTAAGAATTCCCCAAGGATGTACAGTGGTTGACAGTTTGCAAAATGTTCCCACTTTCACAGTCTCCGTTGAACCCCACAAAAGCTCTGTCATTAGGGTTGGCATGAATTCAAAAAGTTTGGGTGACTTACCTGGGATTACTCAGTGAGTAGGGATGCAACAGGAGCCAGAAGCAGAACCAGAAACAGAACCAGATTTTCTGACTACTTCCCTGTCCTCATCAGTCCCTGGAAATCATGATGTCCAGACTACACTTGTAATTTAATTTCAGCCTGTGTTATTCAGCTTTAGATTTGAAAAATGTTCTGTATCCTCAAGATGATGACAGAAGCCTGTAAAACCAGCTGGCCAAATTAAGAAATTACATTTGTGCTTCATTACTAATAGCTATCAGTTTTTTTGGTTATTTATTCTATAGGAATTATGTATACAACTCATTCCATCTGGTTGACCATCAGATGCTTCCACAGTGGGCATTTTCAGAATTTGTCTGTGTGTTTTCCCCTTATATTCCTTAGACCAGAGGTAGAGAAACTCCATATTTAGTTCAACCTCATTTAGTTATAAACAAATTTAAAAAACAAATGTTCTACCACTCATGTTCCATCTCAATTATCCTCAGCAAACATAATTATATCTGCATCTGAAAGAAACTTCCCTGGCTCAGAAAGGCACAAGTGTTCAAGTTGTTGGTACTAGAGGAACTTCGGAGGTCATCTCTCTCAGTGGGTTTGTTTTACAGTTGGGACATGGGGGCCCAAAGAGGGGGTGTGACTTTTCCAAGGATGCAAAAATGTAAGAACCCAGAATTTCCGACTCCCATTTCTTTGCTATTTCCATCACAATATGCTATGGAGTCCTCTGAGATCCTAAGCAAGAGATGGGTAAAAAAGAGTTGGGCAGAGAAATCAAGGGAAGCTTTTGAGAGATACTTAAAAATTGGAGGGCAGGTAGGGAAGAGGGTAAAAAGAGAAGGCTGGGAAGTCTGTTAGCAGTAGAAATGTTGACCCCAGGGATTGAGAAAGATATGAGTGTTTTTTTGAATAATAGATGTCCAAAGTCCTGGGCACAGGCAAAGGAATGTGGAGGGGAAGTTACAAAATTTTTCTTCCTATTGATAGTCAATGGATATTAAAAAACAATACAACAAAGAGCTCTTTCCCCTTCAATCTCAGAATGTCAGTTTATCCAGGGCAAGGATCTTGCTGGGCTCTGGTCTAGCACAGCACGTGGCACATTGCAAGTTCTTAGGAATACTTGTGGACTGAATAAAGGCTCTTTACAATTTTAATTCACAATGGCCTCTGGTGTTCCTCCAAAGGGAATGACAGTGATATGAATGTGATTAAATAAGCCCAAATGTTTTATAGCCATATGCATTTATTTGGCTAATCCCCAGCCTGTGGCTTCTATGTTGATTGTTTGAATCTCCTGTAATACATACCCCAATCAAGACGGTTCAAAACAGTTATGAAGTATAACAATTTTAAATTAACCCAATTGTGAAATAAAATTATACTGATTTTTATCTGAATATTAAAACAACCCTAAAAATGCCATAAATGGTTATGTCTCCTGTGCCCCTGCAAATGCTATTGCCTTTGCATGGAATTACTTCCTCCCCACATACTCTGTCTGGCCCCCTCACCTGAGAAACCCATACTATGGCTTCCTGGGATAATTGCTATCTCCATCATGTTCCTGCTGTACAGTATTTGTCTTTATTAAAGCACTTATATTACATATTATTTGCTTTTGTTTTGTCTTTTCCACTGATTAAAAGCTCCTTGAGGTGATGTCATTTATCTACATGTTAACTCAGAAACATTTCTAGTGCCTAGCCCAGTTTCTAGATTGTAGAAGTGATATGATCATATTTAGAGATATGATCAGATTAAAGTTGGCTGATTTTCCTTTCTCTTACTGTGAGGTAATGAAATGACCACTAAAGTTGGAGTCATAAACCCGGCCTTCTATGGTTTATGCCTATAGTTTAGGCAAAGTGGCTTGTACCCTCCACATTGATGAGTCTTCTTAGTTGCAGACAACAGAATCCTCTCTACTTAGTCTAAGAAAATGAGATATAGTAAGACATATACATAGCTCACAGTATCATAGGGGGTGTGGAAGAAACAGAGGCTTGAGCTTTGGGGAACAACTCCAAAAACCATACCACTGAGCCACGCCACCAAAGGAGCTTCTGCCTCTATGTGGTTAAAAAGCTGCCCAATCTGGAAATTTCCACCACAGCTTCCCACTCCAGAATTGCGCTCCTCTGTTTAACTGCACCAGGAAAGTGAATGCCTTCAGGCTTGCCTCTCTCCCCACTTGTAAATTCATCTGAAAGGTGTATCCAAAATCATACTCAGGACTCTAGCCTAGTGGAATCTGGGAAGTGTTTTTAGCTTTCAGACTCTGACTCTGGGGAGACAGATGAGAAGTAGGTTGTAATGGAAATTGAATGAGGCAACCCACAGCATCCACCACTCAGCCCCTCAGATTCCATACAACCACAGAAGGCATAAAGATAATGGTGGTGACAACAGTGATGATCATCAACTTTCATTAATGCACTTAGCATTGCCATGTGCTGTTTGGCGTCCTTTACGTGTCTTTACTCACTTAATCTTGTAAAAATGTTTCCATTATTATAATTTTCATTTTAGAGAGGGTGAAATTAAGGTGCACAGCAGTTATGTAACTGGTCCAAAGTTACAATGCTGTCAACAGTGGAGGAAGAGTGTGAATCCACGTTCTCAGCTGTGTCTCCTCTCTACCACACAGAATTATTGAATCCTTGAAAAAGGAACGTGCATGTCATATTGCTTTGTCACCTGTGAAGGAAGCATCATGCAAATGTGCTTCAGTATTGTTCTTCACCATGTAGTATCTCAACTTTATTTTAGTTCCTCTTCATAACTCACTTTCTTAAAAAAAAATTGCAGAAATTGTAGATCTGCTAGAACAGAGCTCCAGAGAGCTCCAGGGAGCTGATCTGCTAAAACAGAGCTGAGAAGTTGGAATCCCTATTTCACAGAGTAAGTGACTGAAGCCCAAGGAGCTTAGCCATGGAGATGGCTTGCTAAACTCTGAGTTTCCAACCCTCAATCATGTTTCCTCTACTGCATCACACATTTAGAAATGATCTTAGAGACTCCAGGAAGAAAATGCAGCAGTCACAGACCTATTGTTCCCCATCCCCTTCCCTCTGAGGCTATGTATGGGCCACTCTGTGTCACGGCTAGGTGAGGGTTTCCTTTGGTGAAATTAGACTCAGAAATAGTAACTCTAAAAGCTGAATTGTTTGGTAAAGACAGGAAAGACATGGACAGGCATTTCAGTTTTTCGAGATCAATGCTATGATGAAACCCACGTAAAAGAGTAACAGTTTGTAGAAATATTAACAAAAGCTTTTGGGCACAAATTATACCCTATGCAATGATACAGTAGAGTCTTTAAAATTGAATCCTGTCATTGTTACAAGAGTACAGTTCCTGCACACAAAATCAGATATAGTGGGATATTTCCAATTAATAGGAGGACTAAAGAATATAGTTTGGGTGCATTGAGTTGAAAAACGGTGCTAATTAAATAACCTTTCATAGCAATGATTGATATAAGAACTAAAACATTAAATATATAGTTTAAACCATCAAGATGACGTGCAGTAATTTTCAGCCTTTTTATTAAAAATGGTTTTAATTTTGACTCTGTCTTTAAAAGTTCCAACTTTAAACTATATAATACATTACTGTGCTTAGGACTGAAAACGAAAATATGCTCAGTGACTCATGTACTGTAGCAATGGCCAAATTGTAAGGAATTAACACGGAGTTTAACCAATTACAGATTTTTTCCCCCTGCCACCATGGCATAAAATACTTGCTGAAACCAATTTCTGTGATTATACTTATTGTCAAAGAAGTACTTCCACCCATATATTTCAGCAATACATTATAGAAGACTTATGTGATGCCTATCATCTCTTCATGGGCTGGAATCTGGAAGTCTCTATACTCTTTACCTCCATCAGAGGTTTTAAAAACATGGGTGTGTTTATTGTGTCTTGAGCAAGAAGAAATCTTACATAGAACACAGTGGCTCAGGGCCAGGCCTGTGGGATAGACAAGGAAGGCTGTGATGGAGTTACCCCTGGGTTTGTGCATTTGCTCTGTGACTTGTTAATTCTGTGACTCTTAACAAGAGAGAATCAGCTCTCCGATTCCAACTCCCTCATCTGTTTACCCATTGTGTGACCTTAAGAAAATCTCCATTTTTGCTTTGAAACTCACGTTCCTCATCTGTATAATAGGGATAAATATTAGAACTTTCCTTACTGGGTTGTCTTAAGGACAGAAGAGGTAATGCCCCCAAAGTTCAGGGCATGGTGCCTGGTATGTGCACTCAGAGTAAGACCATAGACCACCTCTTTCCTCCTTCTTCCCAGTGTCAATCATTCCCTACTTACTCTGATTTTCATTTCTAATCCCATTGACTGAAAATGTTGTGATTTTACGTTTCTCAGAACTACCTCACTCCTCCGAGACTTCTGCTAGTGTACTGGACTTCTGTGGATTTTGCCTGTTTGGCATTAATGACCCCATTTTTGACCATCACTGTTCCAATATTTTTTTAGTCTTAATGGGATTGCCAAACCAGGGGTCCTTGGTGAGCAGGTGGGCATGTGACCCGCAGGGGGCTGAATATGTGCTCCCCCCAGGCATTTGAATCTTGAAGGAAGACAGTTGGAGCTGATGTATTCAGATGAGGTCTCTTCCACTAAATTCCTATTAGTGTTTCTATAGCTGGAGGCTGTTCCTGTAACGTGCACTCAAAGTGACATGACCAGAATCAGGCCTCCAGCTCTCCTTAGCTCCAAGGATGAGTGTCCAAGAGGAGGTCAAATTGTCTGACTGCCCTGGCCTTTCTCTACCACCTGGCAAAGCCAAAGACTCTGGAAGACCAAAGGGAGGTGGAAATGCCTCTGGATTCAGAGCACGATCAAGGTCACCCAGCAGCTCTTTCCACTTCTAGAACTCTCTCTGCACCTACCACTCCTTCTAGTTATTTTATTTTCCACAGAAAACTCTTGCCCCAAGTCCCTTCTTTATTATCGTCTCCCTCTGCAGCCCCTCCCTCCCAACCTCCTGTATCACAAGTACCATATATGAGAAATACATCTTTCTCAAAATAAAATTTTGAAGGCATGTGAACCCAGAACCTACTAAGAAATGTAATCGGTGAACTAGTTTTACTGCATCCTTTATTACTGTTAATTTTTCTTTAATGAGCAGCCTTCTTGTTCTGAGCCCACCTCACTCTGCTCCTGGAACAGTGTGTCTCACCATGAAACCAGGGCTTCAATCTGGACCCACGGGGCTCCTTCTGTTCTTGGAAATATTCTGCTATATTCTCACTCACCACCCAGTTCCCACTCCTTTGGTTAAATATTAGTTACGCAGAACACCTTTTTTCTTTTTCTTTTTTTTGAATGAGGTGTCACTGCACGTATCTTACACGGTGGTAAAGGGTGTCTCCAGTTTCTGCCTGTGCCATCCCTCCCTGTCTATCCAAATTGGCTTGTGATGTCACTCCTGGCAAAAGGAGTCAGTCAGGGGAACATTAATTTGTTTGAGTGCATGTATTTCAAAGTCACTTTGAAAGAAAACATCTGTGATGGCAACTACTGTCTTAGAAAACACACAACCTTTGACATTACGGCAACTTCAGAAAACATTTTTATGTTCCCCCTGAAATATTGACCTTTTTATAGCTTGCTTAAAAGCAGTAATTAGAATATCAGTGTGAAAATGAAAGGATTCTAGTCTTCATAGTCTTTTTCTATAGAGACCATTTATCAATAGTCATCAATCACCACTCAACGGTGAAGGAATAATTCATTTACTTATTATTTTCACAAAGGAATAGGAGCCATATACACACACTTATGCAATAAACACTAGAAGGAAAGATCAAAAGATCCATAGAAAATGCTAAGTTTGGTTTGGTGAATAAAGCAGTTGGCTTCAAAGATATTTTGTAAGGAGGTTTGCAGAATACGCTACAGATTGGTCATTCCAAACCACTCATAAACCCTGTTTTCCCTTTTTTCCTCTACTCTGACACATTTTCTCCATTCCCTTGCAGTTAGGGATGGCTCTGTGACCCGTCCTGGCCAATGAGGTATCTTCTGCTGAGGCTTCTGATTTCTTTGCTGAGGCTTCACATTTTACATCTGTTTCAAGTGTGTTCATGGGCAGTTGCTAGTTGGAGCATTTTTATCTTGCTTTAAAATCTTTGTCAGACAACTAACATTTCTTTCATGTCAGTGGTGGTATCTACTGATTGTCTTTTTCATTCATGTTGAGGTGTTCCTGGCTGTTGGTATGACAGAAGACTTTTGATTGACTCCTGGGCATTTTTGTATTATGTTACAAGACACAAGGTGGTCTTGTTTAAATCTGTTTTAGATGTCTTTTTCTGACACCATGCTAGCAGGGGAAGGAGGGCCTTCCTGGTTACAGTTGGGTGAAGGTAGGAACCCAGGTTCTCCCCTTGGCCTCTGTTGACACCCAGTGGTTGTGGAGGGAGTCCTACTTACTGCTGGGTAGGGGGTGTTCTGGCACCTGAAATGGTCCTCTCTGACACTGTGGGCTGGGAGCTCATGATCAGTTGGCAGTGATGGAGGTTGTGGGTCACCACTTGGCCTTCTCTGACACCATCCTGTGTGTGTGTGTTTATTGGGGCACCTTGTTGCAACTTTGTGACACGTTTTTCTTTTCTAGGGTATTTGGCTGGAGTAGAGAGGTTATTGTCTAAAAGATTTGTTTTTCTAGGTTGCCTTTTCCTGGTCCTTTGGCTAGAGAGAACAGGCTTTTGTGGGGTTTTTTGTCTGTTCTTGTTGGCATTTCTTGGTTGCCAGCTTCTTTGGCTCCCAATCTGGGAGATACAGGACAAAAAGAAAACCCAGAGAACCCACCACTGTTTTGTTCCTTGAGTCCCGAAGTCCCCAGCTGGTCTGTCTTCTTACATTCATTTTAAATACAGTAAGTCCCCTACATACGAACGAGTTCCATTCTGAGAGTGGGTTCATAAGTCCTATTTGTTTGTAAGTCCAACAAAGTTAGCCTAGGTACCCAACAAACACAATCGGCTATAAAGCACTGTACTATTTATAATAGGTTTATAATACTTTTCACACAAATAATACACAAAAAACAAACACAAAAAATAAAGAAAACATTTTGACTCTTACAGTACAGTACCTTGAAAAGTACAGTAGTACAGTACAACAGCTGGCATCCAGGGGCTGGCATCGAGTGAACAGGCAAGAAGAGTTACTGCCTGGAGGAGGGAGAGGAGGTGGGAGATGGTAGAGCTGAAGGGTCGTCAGCAATAGGAGACGGAGGGCGAGCTGCGATGTCACTCACGCCTGACGTGGATGGCACAGGTTCTGGTTCCTTGCTGGAACCAGTTGCATGTTCGCATCTTTGAAAGTTCGCAACTTGAAGGTCCCTATGTAGGGGACTTGCTGTACAACGTCCAAGATTTGTATTTGTATTTAGCTGGAGGAATAGGGAGAAATACATTTACTTCTTGGAAGCAGAAGTCCACTAGATGTATGCTGAGGTCACGAGGAGAGCTTCATTTAAAAGTAAAGCTCAGCTGGTTGGACCCTTGCTGCTTTGCCCTCTTCACTTCCATGAACCTGATGCTTGGAGTAGCCAGTCATCCTGTGACCATGAGCGTGAAAGCCAGATGCAGCAGGTGGCAGAGCTGGGACATAAAAGGGGCCTGAGTGGCCATCTTCTGGGTAGCTTGTCAATTCTCGTTACAAGAAAAAAACAAATTCTTATATGCTTGTTCATTTTTTACAGCTTAATTTAATTCTTTCAGGTACAAAACTCATTTGTTATATGAGTCGATGAATCAGTGAGTAGTAATTATCCCAGGAATCTCATATTCTCTCTCGACTCTTCTCCCCTTGCTTTGACTATCTTTATTTTGTCCACAGGCTCAACGCTGCAGGGATATCTTCGAGCTTTGTCAAAAAACACACCCTTTGGTATGTTTGCCTTCCTTACATTGCTTCAGTTCAAAGGGCAAGTCATTACAGGTGATCTGAAAAGAAAAATAAACATGCTTTTTATTACTTTAATAAAGTGAGGGATGGGCGAAATGGGTGAAGGCAGCCCAAGGTACAAACTTTCAGCTATAAAATAAATAAGTCCTGGGAATGTGACGTGCAGCAGGGTGACTCTAGTTAATAATACTGTATTGCATGTTTGAAAGTTGCTAAGAAAGTAGATCTTAGAAGTTCTCATCACAAAAAAAGAAAATATTGTGACTACGTATGGTGATAGATGTTACTTAGAGACTTACTGTGGTGATCATTTTACAATATCTACAAATACTGAATCATTATATTGTACACTGGAAATGAATACGTTATATGCCAATTATACCTCAATAAAAAAAGAAGAAAAGATATAACATATTTTTAAAAATGGGCAAGTCTAAAACAAAATCTCATTTCAGATCCGATATTATGAGTTAAAATACCTTTATCTCTGTAGGACTTTACAAGTTATTTAATTATATATATGTAATCTAATTTATGTATATATGAAGATAACATAAATGTATTTATATAAATATAATTTATAGACTATAAAAATATATACATATATATATGAACATATATATAATCTCATTTCATCCTCACTACGATCCTATGAGGCAGTTACTAGTATTTCCTCCATTTCATAGGTGAGAAAATTATGATTCCCAGAAGTAAAGCACTTTGCCCACAGTCTGACAGCTCACAGGTGATGGAGTCACTGAGGTTCAAACTCAGACCCACTTACTCTGAAAGCAGCACTCCTAACCCCTGGGCATCGTGTTTCCAAATATCACCCTTTACAGTATTTGAGAAGAGGTGTTCTGACAGACAAGGGGGAACGTGAGGTGCAAACATAGAGTCGGAACCTTGAAACTATGCTTTATAAGTCAGTACTGAGCTGTAATCTACAGTGGGGTTGGCAACCTTTTTCAGTAAAGGGCCAGATAGTAAATATTTTAGGCTTTGTGGGCCATATGGTCTCTGTCACTTATTCTGTTTTATTTTTTTTCCTCAACCCTTACAAAAATATAAAAATCATTCTTAGCTCACAGGCCTTATGAAAAGAGACTGCTGGCTGGATTTGGCTGCTGGTCTGCTAGACCACGGAGCGATCAAAGACCAGGAGCCTGTGCTTCCCGGATTTCTGGGGCAAGAGTTCACCTGACCGGGATGCTTGCGGGGGTCTTTGCTCCATTGGAAACAGTCCTTCTCCCCTCCTATCTGCATAGAGGTGGCAGGAGGTCCAACGTGAGGTGATGAGAGAGTGAATGTGGGACTTTGGCTAAGTCACACATCTTCTGTTGGTGAAACAGAATCTAACAGTATATGATTCTAATGCGTGGACTAATGGTTTCCTGCTTTTTCTCATTAGGGCACATTGCTCAGCTCCCATCAGGATGTGTTCTTCAGGTGGTTACTGTTGCTGAGAACTGGGCCATCTCTAGGAGGGGTTACCATCTAGTGGTGGTATGGATGCCGCAGGAAGAGGCAAGCAGCATGGGGACAAGCATTGCTTGCGGGTGGGTCTGGTCCTGCAGCTTGCCAGCTGGGCAACTGGACGAATCCCTTAAATTCTCTTGGTTTCATTTTGCTCACTTGCAAAAATGAGAACGTTTAGATAGATCATCCATAAGCTCTGTCCCACAGTGATGCTAACCTTATGCTAATAGTTGCACTGAAAACACTATGTCCTCTGCAGCCTTTAAACTGTTCAGAATTCATTAATTGGGCACCCATGTTCTACCTATTGAGTACTTAAGACTCCATAAAATGGCTGGACGTCTTAGCTTGTAACTCTTCTAGTTTAGGACAAAAGCATTTGAACTGCAAAATGTAGAAACAGTAGTTCTGTGCTACTGAGATTATGTCTGGAAATGAAATGTGGAGAATCAAGAAAATATTCAGACAACTCACTTTTCATTTTCGTTCAATTTTCTGGATAATTCTTGTTAGCTGTACAGTTACCACTATTTTCCACTTCCTTTGTTATGTAGAAGGGAATGTGAACTTTGCCCAAATATGCATCTTTCATAAAAGAAGCCAAAATTGGGCTATTTCTTCCCATTTCTGATGGCCAATAAGAGATGTTATTAGCATCATTGTGAAACGTAAGGGGACCCTTCTTGGAAAATAATTTAGTAATACGTATTGAATCTTAAAAATGTCACCAACTTTTGACCCTGTAAGTCCTCAGCTATGAGTCTATTTTAGGACATAGTAATTAATGCTGATTAATGTATGCACAAATGTATACATTATAGCATTATTTACATAGGTATTGGGAAAATCTTCCATATTTAGCAATGAGGAATGGCTAAAAATTTATGATACCTCTACTCAGTGGGACATTATGATACAATGAAAATAATGTTAACAAAGATGTGTAAGGCCACAGATATAATTTTAATGACAACAAGTGACAACAAGCAAACTACAAAAATTGAGGGCGTTTGTTTACAACTGTATGTATGTATGAAAGGTAACATGCTACCAATTTGTGTGCATTCAGGTGATATGTCACGTGCTTTATAATTATCTCATTAAATATCCACAGCAACCCTGAGGTGAGTAACGTTATTCCTACTTTACAGGTGAAGAAACAGAAGCTTAGAAAAATTAAGTACCTTATTCAAGTTCACAGAGCTAGGAAGTGGCAGAGCCTAGATTTGAACCCTGGTTTCTTTGATTCTAAAGCTTAGGTTCTATGACCTCTTGTGAATTACTTAAAACACCGTGAAAATTAATATTAGCAAAATCTAAGGAGGTGTGAGTGAGCTCCTCCACATCCACTGAGATGCCACTGGTTCCAAGACTGGACCAACGGCTCTGGGATTGCTGGACCCTTATGGCACAATCCCAATGCCCCCAATCCTTCAAATAGGCAAAGTTTCCTCTGGGTCTTCTCCAAAGAGCAACAGCCTTCTTCTCCCAAGAAGAGATCGGGTGACTGATGCCATGGCCACAGCAGGAACAAACTGCTATTCTTTGGAAAGCTCTTGGCCTTCAAGGATCATTTGGGAAAGGAGTGGTTCCAGCTTTAATACTTTAACCAAGCACCTCCCAGTCCTCCGTCGTTCCTTTCTTCTTCCCTTTCACATCTGCATGTGGATGTAATAAAAGTGCCCTGGGTCGTGGTCGGGCTCTGGGAGGAGAGGAAGAGCCTGAATGGTGTAACTGAACTGTTATTGCCTCTCCGGGCACACATTAGTTGAATAAAACATGGAGTCAATAAAACACAATAAAACTAAGCCCTTTTGTGCTCTCTTATTGGGTGTTAGGCAAGCCAGAAACCTGTGGCCATAAAAAGGAGAATGAGGGAAACTTTACACTTGTAAGAACAAAGACACTCAGGCACTAGGTTGAAAATAGTGCCATCTGAGCTCAAGTCGTATTCTTCGTTCACCTGGACGCAGTTAGCTTTGAAAGCTGTGCAGGCTTCGGCTGCTCCAGCCTTCATAGGCCCTCCGTGAGATCTCATTAGGACAATGTCTAGAAATGTGCTTTTCATTAGGGAAGTCATTGATCTGGCCAACAAAGATACATTTCTTTTAGATGATAAATGTATTAGCTATGGGCAGAAAGATCACTTGCAGCACTTTCCCTTTTGCGGGGCAGGGAGGGAAGACTCAGAGTCTGGGACCACCGTAAGTGCCAATACCTCTAGGCTGTCCTTTAGGAAAGTGGTCTTTTTGACCAGTGGAAAATTGCAAACCAAACCTCAACACTTTCCTAATCTGGTGAAGACCAAAAGGAAACTGCCAGTTTTTACTGTTGGTGCCTTGTTAGGACTTGTTGAAAAGTAGGCCAGAGCAATTTGTCTATTTTAGGTTTTAAAAACCTACCCACAAGAGGTCTGGTTTTTGTTTTCTGTTTTCTTTTTTAAAATTTTTATTGGAGTATTGTTGATTTACAATGCTGTGTTAGTTTCAGGTGTACAGCAAAGTGAATCAGTTATACATATATATATCTCCACTCTTTTTTAGATTCTTTTCCCATATAGGTCATTACAGAGTATTGAGTAGAGTTTCCTGTGCTATACAGTAGGTCCTTATTACTTATCTATTTTATACATAGTACTATGTATATGTCAATTCCAATCTCCCAATTCATCCCTCTCCCCTACTTTCCCCCAGTAACCATAAGTTTGTTTTCTACATCTGTGACTCTATTTCTGTTTTGTAAATAAGTTTATTTGTACCATTTTTTTTTAAGATTCCACATATGAGATATCATGTGATATTTGTCTTTCTCTGTCTGACTTACTTCATTCAGTATGACTATCTCTAGGTCCATCCATGTTGCTGCAAATGGCATTATTTCATTCTTTTTATGGCTGAGTAATATGCCATTGTATATATGTACCACATCTTCTTTATCCACTCCTCTGTTGATGGACATTTAGGTTGCTTCCATGTCTTGGCTATTGTAAATAGGTATTTTAAATTCCTTCAGTACAAAGATTGCAACCCCAAACAATTCATTAAAAAAATTTTTTTGGCCTAATTTTAAAACAAATGTTGATATGATGATGATGACTGGCAGTGAGAACCCACTCTGAGCCTCAGCGATGCCCATCACTGGGGTTCAGACCTGCCCCTGCTCATCTAGAGAACTGCAGGGTAGCCCTGTCAGGAGCTGGCATGCAAGAGGGATGAAGAAACCCCCTGGCACAGAAAGCACCCTAATGGAAGAGCATCCGATTTAAAGAAAGAGAATAATCTTGGCCAAGTAAGAAAAACTGTCATCAATGAGGAAGGCCCATTCTGAGTCAAGCCTGCTGTATTTTTACTTAAGCTTGTCTCCCGGTTCACTCAACTGAGTGCTAGGGAGGAAGGTGGAGGGCCAGCCATAAAATCTGAAAGTGCTGGTTCAGGCAAACCTCTGCAAGACTTTTGGGGGCATAAACAGATAAGGGGGTGCAGCATAATTAGAGGGAGGGAGGACTTGTCTTCGTAGGTGCTGGGTGCATTCTGGACGTACTCACAGAGAGGGCCACTGCAGGACAAGAGGGCTGAAACTGCAGCTGGCACATGGTAATGGCTGGAACATGTTGCAAATACCCATGAGAACCTTCCTGGGTTCTTCCAAAATTAATTGGGCATGTTGGGTGTGCAAATGTGTTTATGATGTTTGGGGGAGCAGGTGGGTAGACTTCGCCATGGGCTACAGTCCCACATTAGTCGGGGTGGGTGGGAAGAGGAGAGAAACATGGGCTACATTTTCTTTCTTTAGCATGAATCTGGTTTAGAATTGTAAGCACTTTGAAAAGAGACATATGAATATTTCACAAAGGTGTCAAAATAATTTGAGCTTGGAATGGATAATAGCCCAGGGTTGTGGTTGAGCCTGTTCTGATGGATTTATCCCAGTGCTAAACTTTACATTTTGTAATGTTGCTTGTGGGACTTCCCTGGTGGTCCAGTAGTAAAGAATCCGCCTTCCAATGCAGGGGACGCGGGTTCGATCCCTGGTCGGAGAACTAAGATCCCACATGCCATGGGGCAACTAAGCCCACTCGCCTCAACTAGAGAGCCCACGTGCCACAACTAAGACCGACACAGCCAAAAATAATAAAAATAAATAAATTAAATAAATAAATAATAAATATTATAATGTTGCTTGCACATGGGCACCTGCTGTACCCACAACCCCTAAACGATTTTAGAGGAACAGCTTCACCATGTTTCTGTGCTATAGCACATGTGGAAATGTCTCCACTACAGAAGAAGGGCCAGAGTATTCATGCTATTTCCTCATAGAGAGGGGTGGCTGGTGACACATATTGAATTCCATTTCACATACACAGAAGTCATGAATTATGCTTCCTACATGGTACCTGATCATGTAAGGTCAGTATTTACTTTGCAATACTCTCTGAAGTAATTTCTCCTTATTTTTTTTCCCCTCCAGTCCATTCTGAATAAAAGAAAACATGGTTGTCCTTCTTGTACAGGTCAATGAAGTGTTTCTAGAGGTTATTTTCCATTAGTGCTTGGAGAAACTATTACTAAATCAACAAACTGCTCAGTGAAAATGGTTCTGCGGCACAGGCAAGCAAGGACAGTGTAACCTGTAGTCAAATCTTTTGTTCTCAGGATTCTAAACTCTTGGATCCTCAATCTACAGTACATGTTTTGCAAGTTTCCCTCTGTACAGTCCTCAGTGCCTCATTTTATGAATGGAAAATTTTTAGTTTTATCTGTAAACATTTCTTATCTATCTATCTATCTATCTATCTATCTATCTATCCATCCATCCATCCACCCATCTATCCATCCATCCATCCATCCGAGTTTCCCGCATTCTTTCTATAATTGTTGACCTACTATGAACTAGCAATTTAGGATTATATTCCTGTCTCTACTCCTTTTTCCATCCCCAGCTTTATTGAGATATAGTGGACATATAACATTGTGTAAGTTTAAGGTGTACAATCACTTGATACATGTGTATATTGTGAAATGATTACCACAATAAGGTTCGTTAACACCTCCATCATCTAACATAATTACTTTTATTTTTTGTGATGAGAACATTTAAGATCTACTCGCTTACCAACTTTCAAGTATATAACATAGTGCTGTAAACTATAGTCACCCTGCTGTACTCCACTATTTTTTTCCCTACCCAAATGAGAATCCAAATCTGTGAAATACAACTGATGTTGGCTTTAAATCTTTGTCTTTTGACTGGACTATTCAATCAATTTATTATACTTTTTGTGGTTACTCTAGCATGTACACCATGGAATCCTGGCTTATTAAAATATAATAGAACTTAAAGCTTTAACCACTTTCCCGCCATCAGTGGAATGCAGTGCCGAATTCAGCCAGAGCTCACTCAGTCTTTCTATCTCTCCAGTATCTTAGCCCCTGCCTTGGTAGCTCTCTGATGCATTTAGACTTAAAAATAAATATTGCTCAGTGGACGAGTCAGTCAGTCTCAGATAACATGGTTCATGATTGCTGAAAGCAGAATGGTTACAATTTAAAATTTTTGGTGGACTTTTTGATGAAAGCATAATGTACATATAGTGTATTGGTCAAATCATAAGTACACAACAAATTAATTTTTTACAAAGTGAGCATTCGTGTGTAACCACCACCCAGATCAGGAGGTAGAACTTTAATAGCATCCTAGAAATCATTCTGAGGCCCCCTAACAGCCACTACCTTCTCCACTTCTCTCCAAGGTAACCATGATCCTGATTTCTGTAGATAGGTCTTACCTGTTTTTGAACATTATTTATACCAGATTGTTACCGTTCGTATGCTTTTGTGTCTGACTTCTTTCACATATCATTACGTTTTTGACACCCACCCACATTGATGCATACATTCATTCATTTTCATTGCTATCGTCTCTTGGATCCCAAACCCAACAGCTCCTCCACTTCCTTTCTGTTCATTACCTTAGGCTTCTGCTTCACTTCGGATCCATGGAGACTTGATTCATTTTGAGTTGAGTAATGTCATTTGACTTACCTACTTCTGTACTTCATCACCATTAAGTATTCTGAGCCAAGCAAGTGTGTGGAAGTCCTTCTCTAGCACTAATAACTATGTTATCCTGATCCCAAGTCCTTATGTTGGTTTCTATTCATACTTGACCTTTAATTGATAAAAAAAGAATGTATCCCTACTCCCCACTTAAAGAATAATCATTTCTGGGAAATGGGCCAACTATTTGGATGGTGACAGCTGAGCAGCTTGCATCATAGGATTACCACGGATGTTCAAGTTTTGAAAGTGAGGTTAGCTTTTAAACTCTCTCTTTAGGGCAAAGCTAGATGTGCAAATGGGGGTCATGTGGTCTCAGTTATGGTAAGAAAAAAATAAATAGTAATATCTGACTTCTGTCTCCTGTTGTCTTGGAGGAGAGGTTGGGGAACCTGTGGTTTGTCTGACAAAAGTGGCAATTGAATCAGACCTAACCTTGTTTTGCCTTCTGAATCTTTCTTTTTATTCCTCATTGTTTCTGAATGTATTGTTTTAAAACCTGAGGGCTGGTGAGTTGTTGTTCAGAAGTATATATACCTCTCATTGCCATCCCCCTTCCTCCACCCTCCAAGGGTGAAGTATACTTCTCTACCCTCTGACATTGGGTATGGTAATCACTTTCCTTGGCCAGTGGAATGTTAGGGGGCCAGCTGTACCAAAAGTTTAAAAAATGTCCAGTGCAATTAGGCTTGCTCTTTGACACTTGTACTTTCACTATGGGAAGAACATGTCTGGGCTAGCCCACTGGTCCCAGGAGGAGGATAGCAGACATGTGTAGCAGAGGGACACCAGCCTGACAGCCCAGCCAAGACAAGCCTACATCAGCTGATCTGCAGTTGTGTGTGGGATCTTCCCAAGACTGGGAGAGCCACCCAGCAGAGATCAGCCTACAACAATTGACTTCCTGTTGACCCACAGATGTGTGAGCTAAATAAATGCATACTTTTCTACGCCACTGAGATTTCTGTGGTTGCTTGTTACACAAAAGTAACTAAAATATTGGAGGCAAATGAAAGGTAGCAGATATGCCACCCTAAAAAGTGCCACATTGGCACAAGGGTTATTTTGAGCTGAAGGCAATTGAGAAGAAGCAGATACAAGAAAAGCTCCCTGCCCTCTTCCTATGTGGCATAAAACAAGATGTCAGTTGACAAAGGTGTCTCTCCTTCCTTCTCTATCAGGAAAGATAAGAGTTAATCACTGGAGACAACTTTAGACCCCATCAGCCTTGAGACAGCACCAGAGGAAGCTACATAACAAACTTTACTAACAAGCATTTATCTTTGCACTTGGAAGCCACAAACTGCTTTCCTTTGTCCTGCCATTTCTCTACGAATTATTGTTCTTTGTTGAAGATGTTTTATGAGCCAGAGTTCCAAGGCACTGCTTTGAGTTACTCATTGTTCTCTGGGTATCTCCCATATATTCGTGAGGTATACATGTTAATAGACTTCTGTTTGTGTTTCTCTTGTTAGTTAGTCTGTCTTTTGTTCCAGGGATCTCAGCCAAGAACTCAGAAGGGTGGAGAGAAAATTATTTTTCCTCCCCTATGCAAAACTACATGCCTTCCTTCGCTTCCATCTCCCACCGGAATCTGGCATCCCATTTTGGAACACCAGACTCTTCTTGCCCTTGACCTCTGACTTGATTTTGTCTCAACATCTTTTCCTGTTTCCTATTCAGGACACCTGCCTTGTATCCCCATGTCTAATTCGAACTGGAGTCTTGCCATGTCTCCTTCATTCTTCCTCCCATGGATTATGGCTATGCCCAACCCCAGATCCATTGGCTGAGGTTTACTGTGTGTTGACAGTTGATTCTTCACTTACCTTAATATCTTTGGGGATATTACCCAATCTGCTCCTAGCTCTACTCACTGCCATCATAGAATTTCTCCTCCTGTACCACTAAACACCAACCCCTTTTTAAACTGCTTTCTGGACTTTATTATCTTTTTGCTTATCATGCTTTTAAACCTTGTTATTTTTTTCACTAGGTATCATAGTCATATTTGGAATATACAGAAAACAACCAGAACCGTGCATAAGATTACTCCTGTTAATATTGTGATGTATTTTACCCCAGGGCCAGGGTGAGTCTAGACCTTGGCCATGCCTCTGCCTTTCTTCTCCATTCAGTTATAAGTACTTGGCCAAGATCCATCCCATTTTGAGTTGTTCCTCTAGAATGATATCATGTAGATTTATGGTGGTAGATTGGGATTAGGTGAGTGCGTGGGGGTTATGGAGTGAAAATGGAAGCCATCAACTCTTCACGGAGATGAGACAAAGAAGAAAGAAGGATGAGACTGGGCTATCTGGCTGCCCAGACTTGTATTAGGAATGGGATGCATTACTTTGCTGGAGTTTCTGTGACTGGGTTCTCATCCATTGGTCTACCAACCCAGAAGCTAGGACTGGTGCTCTTGGACTAACCCACACCCCGTTCTTTGGGCCCCCTTTTTGTCCTTGTGCTGTCTGTTCCCCTCTTTGTTTGCACAGTGTTCCTACAGGCAGGGCACATCACCAGCCTCCCTTGCTATCAATCACTCCCCCAGCCCTGTCTCCTTGGCATCACCCTCCATGATCACTGCTTGGACTTGGGTTTCCCTAGGTCTCGTCCACTACACCTTCCAGACTGCAATTCTCTTGCAGTGAATTGCGTCTGTTTGAGGCTAAATATAAAGCATGATGAATCAATCCTTCTAACTTTGGACGTCAGGGGGTCACCTTCTTTCCAGGTTCTGTGGGCATCTCCCGTGGCTCTCTGCTTGTTGTCTACAAACCCCCGAGACTTGATTTATGCATTCACGTCCTTTCAGTGTTGTCTAACGTTCACTGGCAGGGTATTTGACTTGGCAAAACACTGAGAGGGAGTGTGCAGCTATTTGCAGATAGTGATAAATGCTGTTCTGTCAATGGAAAACATAAATTGCTGATGGATCACCTGAAGCTTCTTGCTTACTTTCAGTGGAAACATTCTATTGAACTTACCCTAACTGCAGAATTCTTATAAATAGACAACCCTTCTTGGGTTTTATGACTGAGGGCTCCCTGACAAGTGCAACCATTCCTAGTCTGTGGCATGAAAAGCCAGTGAAATAGAACAGAAAAAGTAACTGAGAGAGTGATAGCGAGAGAGGGTAGAGAGAGAGAAAGAGACGATAGAGCTCCTTTCTTGAAAGCAATCAAGTCTGTGGTTGATTTTGCAAAGTCCCGGGCATCCAAGGACTCAGGGGAGTCCTCCATCAAGTGGGAAGCTAGCTTGCCAAGAGCTACAGAAACTCCTGAAAGTTTTGAGAGAGTGAGATCCGAGCTCCCGCACAGCTGGGGATGGTGTCACTCACCCATCTCCCTGCCACTTTGGAAGAATAGCAACTTTCTATTTTGAATATCAATGTGTGAAGTCAACTGTCCCCTAATCTATACCCACTGCTGGGACAGTTCCAGTGTTTTGGATTAAATACTCCAGCACAAATCTCTTTAAATCTTTCCTAAATAAGAAATTATGTGAGGCTCTCTCCTGAAAGGCTCCCAGGGAATTAAAACCTTGGGCTCTGTTTGCTGTGCCAAGAACAAAGTGACTCGGGATCCTTCTTTCTAATTGGCTGATGTCCTCCCATCCTGCTGAGAAGATTCAGCGTGTGGTATCACACCCTCTCTGCAGGGCCTGGTGGCCATGGCATCTGCCCTGGGCTCAGAGGTTGTTTTTCTCTGCTTCCATTATTCGGGGTGGGGGGCTGCACCGAAATGAACACAAAATGAAACCTTCCCAGCAAGCCTAGTCCAATAGAATTATTGGACCCTTTGCTGCATTGCTTTATAGCACTTGTCACTTGCTTGCTCTGGAAAATTAAGTGTGTTTTTATTTGTTAGATAGGATGCAACTAGTTTCCTCCTAGTTTAGATTTGTTCTTTATTTTTCACTCACAGACCTGGGAAAGATGAAATAATCTCTGTTGCTACTGTTGTTATTATTTGGCCTAGGTATTAGAGATCCAATTTGCCTAGGCCTATGTCAGAAGCATGAAATAACTGTTTTAATGATATCAGGACATTTAGTGAGATATTGTAAGTCTCTTCCTTCGGTATGGATATAGGTAACTATATGCTGGTATAGAAAATCTCTAAGCTTCACAGAAGTCATTTGTTCATATGTTTCAAAGAGACTTACCTTTAAATAAACCCCTGTGTAAATTGTAACTTCTCTCTTTTATTAAATTAATTTTTATTGGAGTATAATTGCTTTACAATGTTGTGTTAGTTTCTACTGTACAGCAAAGTGAATCAGCTACACGTATTCATATATCCCCTCTTTTTTGGATTTCCTTCCCATTTAGGTCACCACAGAGCACTGAGTAGAGTTCCCTGAGCTATACAGTAGGTTCTCATTAGTTATCTATTTTATACATAGTATCGATAGTGTTTATATGTCAGCTCCAATCTCCCAATTCATCCCACCACCCCCTTTCCCCGCCTTGGTATCCATACGTCCGTTCTCTACGTCTGTGTCTCTATTTCTGCTTTGCAAATAAGTTCATCTGTACCATTTTGTTAGATGCCACATATAGGCGATATTATACAATATTTGTTTTTCTCTTTCTGTCTCACTTCACTCTGTATGACAGTCTCTAGGTCCATCCACTTCTCTGCAAATGGCACAATTTCGTTCCTTGTAACTTCTCTCTTAATTCTGCAGACTATGCAGATGTCTTTACATAGAGGACTGAAGTGGTCCGATGGTCCCTTTAGAAACATGACAGTTCTTAAGTGAGGAGGGAGACTGAGCTGTGAGGCGATGAGAACAGGGATCCAGGAGAGGGAGTGATTTAGGGTTTATGTTCCTGAAGGAAGATGGCCTGGACTTCCTGGGTGTTGTTAGGAGTGAGGGTGAAGGAGTCGAGGGTCAGTCTTGGTTTCCTTGGTAGGAGATTTCGTGGTAGCAACTCCATTAGCTGAACTAGAGAACGGAGAGGGAGCGTGCACCAGCCTTCATTCTGGCCAGAAAAGATGGCCCAATCATGCTGAGTCATGTGAGAAGACTTTCACAGAGAAACGCTATTTGAAAGGTGCAGGGAAAGTCCCAGAGACAGTGCCCTGCCCTGGGACTGCAACAGTGGGGCTGTGAGCTCCTCAGGCCTGAAGGAGGAAGGGAGAAGTTACTGGAGTCCAGGGAGAGCTGTGGTGTAAGGGCTGCCCAACAGGAGATGTGACCTTCAGTAGAGGGACACAGACCCTGCAGGACACAGGTAACCCATGCTGCTCTCTGTTTCCAGTTTTCTGCGAGGGGCCTCCATTGGCCAAACCCAGCTGGAAGCCAGAAGCAAGAACCCATTGAATCCGTCCACAAGGATCACCCTCTCGGAGCGCAGAGCGGGATGGCAAGGCTGGCCAGTGGATCTGGAGGGGCAGGAGGAAACACCCAGCAGAGGGATTTTGCTAATGAGTTCTGTTTGCATCAGGATGAATTTGCGGGTGCCTGTCCTTAGATTAGTCTAGAGCTTGGAAAGAAAGATGGGGTTTGATTCATAGCTTGGGAAACATCAACCAAAATGCACATGAAACACTTAGCACAGGGATTAGCACAGTGTGTACGCTCAATAAATATTAGCTGTTATTATGAATATTATTGATAGATGCTGCGAAGAGATGACATAATTGACTGTTACACATAACCACTGGGAATTGTCAGGGTTGAATCTAGACTGCAGAGAATCCTGTAGTATAAGCGAGGTGAGCAGGGCAAATGGAGTGTGTGTTCACTACTCTTTTAAGAATTTTGGAAGAAGAGAAGAAGTAGAGAAGTAGCTATAGGGGAAGGGAGGAGATAAGGTGGAAGGAAGGTGTGCTTTTTCTGGGCCTCGGGAATAATTGAACATATTTATGGGGAAAGTGGAGGCGCCATTAGAGAGGGTCAGCCAAATATAAGAAAGTCCCCACTGCTGCTGGAGATGGTAAACTGTCCTCAAAATTCAGTTTTCCTTTTTTTCCGTGGTAATCGATGTGTAACTGGGCCCATGACTGCATTGCCCAGAGGCTCTGGCAGGTAGGTGAGGCCACTTGTGCTCTGTTCTCTCCAATGGCACATGAGTGGAGGTCGTGTTTCACTTCTGGAGGGAGGGGCTGAGACAGAGGGAGCCTTCTTTCCCCTTTTGCCAGTTGGATTCTAGACTGGTCTACCCAGCTTGGACCATGTGGATGAGGAAAACACCCTTGGGAGGCACTGTCCGAAGAGCTCATCTCTAACTGTTCAGGGAGGGAGAACTAAACTTTACTGTTCTTCAAGCTGCTGATCTTTGGGGATCTTCTTATTACAGCAGCTTGCTCTCTCCTAACTAATGCACTCTGTCAACACCATTCAAATCCTGGGCTCTTCACACTTGCACATCTCTTTAATTTTTTAAGTTATTTAATAGACTTTATATTTTAGAGCCAGTTTAGGTTCACAGCAAAATTGAGCTGAAAGTACAGAGATTTACTATTTACCCTCTGCCCCTCCCCCCATCCATAGCCTCCCCAACTCTCAACATCCCCCACCAGGGTGGTACTTTTGTTACCATTGATCAACTTACATTGATAACATTATTATCACCCAAACTCCATGGTTTACACTAGGGTTCACTCCTGGTGTTGTGCATTCTGTGAGCTTGGACTAATGTATAATGACATGTATCCACTACTAAAGTATCATACAGAGTAGTTTCACTGCCCTAAAAATCCTCTCTGTTCTACTTATTCATTTCTTCCTCTGCGCTATCCCTGGCAACTACTGATATTTTATTGTCTCCATAGTTCTGTCTTTTCCAGAATGTCATATAGGTGGAATCATACAGTCTGTAGCCTTTTCAGATTGGTCTTTTTATTTAGTAATATGCCTTTACATTTCCTCCATGTCTTTTCATGGCTTGATCCTCATTTCTTTTCAGTGTTGAATAATATTCCATTATCTGGATATACCACAGTTTACCCATTCACCTGTTGCTGGACATCTTGGTCGTTTCCAAGTTTTGGCAAATGAATAAGGCTGTTATAAACATCCATGTGCAGGTTTTCTGTGTGGACGTAAGTTTTCAGCTCCTTTAAGTAAATACCAAGGAGCACAACTGCTGGATCAGAAGGTAAGACTACGCTTAGTTTTGTAAGAAACTGCCAAACCATCTTCCAAAGTGGCTGCACCATGTTGCAGTCCCACACGCAATGAATGAGCATTCCTGTTGCTCCACATCCTCACCAGCATGTCTTGTTGCACTCCTCTTTTTGCATTTAGCAGTTTCTATCTTTTATTTTAATGATTTGGTACAAGGTCGTTGAAGGCAGAGTCTATGACCCATATTTTTATCATCCAAAACATACAGAGGTCATCGATAAATGGTTGAATGCAAGTAAGAATGCATGAATCAGAAGGAATCAGCCAGCCAGTCATTCCAGTTGTGTGGAAGCTTGGTGTGTAAACCCTGAAGGGTGAGTCAAGGGAGTTGAATTTAGTGGTTAGGGTCTAGCTCTTCTGGTTACATGAAGGGCAATGTCTGCTCCAAGCTTCAGGTTTCTTATGTTTAAAATGAAGATATTATGTTGCAAGTTAGCTCCTGTCAACCTCCAGCAATCAGTGGTTTGGGGTTCTCTATGCCTGAAACACTGTCACTTTTCCTGATCATTTAGCTGTGATGGTAGGAGTTACTCTTACTTCCAGTTTCAACCTCAAGATCACTATCTCCAAGGGATCTTCTGACCTTCCTCATTTCCCCGGGACAAGAGAAATGCTTCTTATTGCACATATTGCATTATATTCCACAACACAATAATCGCTCTACTCAGTGCTTCTTATTTGTCTGTTTACCCAGCTTGGTGTAGGCTTTCTGAGGTCCTGTCTGAATCGCTTCTATTCTCTTCCTTGTCCCAATCTGGCCCAAAGTAGCAGCTAAATAAATATTTTTATAATGAATAATAAATAAATGGGTGAATAAAGGAATAAATGGGTCAAGGATTTATTTTTTTTCTATTTAATAGAAACACTCTTTCAATGACTACCTATTTATTATCTTAGTTTCCTGGACCTCAGCTGCAGCTTCTTTATAATTTTGTGGGGTAATTTGCATAGCCACGGAAAAAAATACAATACATGCAGACCAGGGTAAGCTGCTATTTTTCTGGCTACATTTGCATCTCCAGTGTCAAGTGGGCTAGTTTAGCCTTACTATCGAGTTACAATCATACACCATGTCCTCTAGACAGTTGACGAGAAAGATAACACAAACTAATAATCATTAAAATAAGCCGAAGACTATTTAGATTTATTCTTAAATCCATGCTTCAGGGATTTGCTTGAAAGGGAGGAAATGAGAACTCAGCTGATTTCTCAAAGCCTGTCCTAAGAGAATTAACTCCCTAGACTCCAAGTCAAGCCACTAGACTCCATTTTTAATTTAGATTCAGCCATAGTTTAGACTAGTTAAGTTACCAAAATGGAAATGGAGAAGACGAGATATGTTTGAAATCAAATCTGCATAACCGGGATGTTACCTAGTTGGAGAATCTTTGTCTTTTGCTTGAAAACTTGGTTATCTGTTCTCATTACGAGCAGGGCAATGTCTGCTCCAAACCTGAGGTTTTCTATATTTAAAATGAAGATATTATGTTGGAAGTTATCTCAGCTCCTGTCAACCTCCAGCAATCAATGGTTTGGGGTTCTCTCTGCCTGAGACACTGTAACTTTCCCTGATCATTTAGCTGTGGGTATTTGCAATGATTATGTCCAAGAAATAAGTGGTCAATTGTCTTTAAAAGCTGCTAGTGTCAAGCAGTGAAATGGCAGGTCAAGCCTTCAGAAGTGGGTTACAGCTGATAGACTTGCCACATGATGTCCTGTTGACAAAACACTTGACGGGCAGAGAGAAAAACCTTCTTTTAACACTGTGCTTGTCCTGGCTTACTGGAAACTATAATCACCATGGACTTATAGGACAGTTGGAATCTATTTCCCCTTCTTTCCTTTTTCTCATTTGTGATGGGGCCAGAGGCAATGTAGTACTCTGAAAGCTAATGAGGATGCTAAAGAGATGTCTTGAAAAAAATGTTTAAGCCAAAAAGAGACTGATAGAGGTTTCTTATGGTGGTTCTCAACTGGGGCAATTCCCCCACTAAACAGCCCCCCTCCCATCCCAGGGGACATTGGGTAGTGTCTGAAGACATTTTTGGTTGTCACAACTTGAAGAGTGTTACTGGCATCTGGTGGGTAGAGGACAGGGATGTTGTTATGCATCCTACAATGCACAGGACAGGCCCTCACAGCAAGGAGTTATCAAGCTCCAAATACCAATAGTGCCCACCTATTGACAATTCTGATCTGTTGTGCTAGAACAATAAAAACAAAAGTCTTCCAACATCTCTTTGGCATCACTGCTTTGGAGCACCTACTGTTGACATATGTGGTAGTTTCAGGCACTGGGTATAGTGAGAGTTCAGCAAAATAGGCAGCTAGGAGGGGTAAACACAGGCCAGGTCTGGGGGTAGTGGCCTTGCCATGATGCTGGTCCTTGTGTTGGTGATCAGCTTTTTCATGCACAATGTCCTAAGGACTCTGGTTGGTTCTGAAAGGGCTTATTGTCTGAAAGGTTGAATTTAGTGGGTAGAACACGGAAGTGTTTTTGTAGAAAGAATCTTGACTTTGGGGTCAGATGTAATTGGATTTGCATCCCATACTAGCTGTGTGACCTTGAGTAGACCAGTTACCCTCTCTGAGCCTCCTCCCTCTCCCCCTCCATTCATAAAATAAACATAGACTCTTCTATCATTTCTAAGACCTTTTTTTCACATTTCAACATTTCTGATATTGGGATGTCTCTTACAATTGAAGGCATGTCATAGCTCAACTGGAAGTGATTTTTTTCTTAAACTGATACACAAAATACTGATATTTATATCACCCCCTAGTATCTACATTCTATGAAATATAGTTATGATAATACTCACCTATGGGCAGCTGTCAATCAAAAGCTTGGCTAACCTCAGGCTTTCCAACTTAGTGGAAACAGAGGGAAAAATAGCCTCTGTCCAGGTCTCTTTAGAGTTGCTTCACTCCTCCCATTCTTTTTTTTTTTTTTTTGGCTGCACCACGCAGCTTGTGGGATTTTAGTTCCCTGACCAGAGATTGAACCCAGGACCTAGCAGTGGAAGCGCTGAGTCCTAACCACTGGACCACCAGGGAAGTCCCCACTCCTCCCATTCTGAGTTCAACCCTCATCCTGGGGAAGGAAATGGGATGTGTCCTAGATACCTTGTGTCCTAGATAATCCTTCATATATTCCGGCCCCATTTTGAAGTGTGTACTTGTGTGTGTGTGTGCTTGTTTGTGTGTGTGTTTGTGTGTATGCACAGGTCCTCAGCAAGGCAACTCTTGGCAGATCACATCAAAGGAGAGGGCAAAGCTCCCAGACACACTCTCTCCTGGGTGGTGCGAGCCAGTGGGTGGGCAGAAGACTTTTAACACCTGGAACGGAGCTGGGCAGGGGGTGGCAGCAGCCAACAACCAGGACCAGAGCCAGAGCTGTGTATGTGTCCCCGACAGGGGCTGCCCTGGAAGGCTGTTTTCTAGTTCAGTCTGAGAAGAGGTCAGGGATAGATTAAACGCTTGTTGATAATCGTGGAAAATTAATGTGGAAACGATTAAACTGCATATTGCTGTTTTTCCTCTACATTTTGATTCCATTTCTGGACATAGCAATAGAAATTAATAATAGCCACACTCTGCTCTTAAAATAGAGCTGTTCACAATGAATCTGAATGGAACCATGCGCCAGAGGACACCTGTAGCACAGGCTCTGCCAGCTTGCACTGTGTGGTTACCCTGCAGTGAGCGCCGTGCACCTGGTGGCCGCAGTCACACTGCAGGCAGCAGCGGGCCAGGAAGAGCTCCTCCTAGTATGGAATCACTACCTCAAGCCACGCCTTCGTAAATTCATCTCTGCAGCAGGACACTGGAATATCGTGTTTAAGACTGGCAGAACCTAATCCACACTGGATGGAAGAGAGAAACCTACAGGAGAATCTACCCAATATTTATGGGAATTGGACAGAGAAAGAAGTCCAGTCTCATCCTAATCTTGACTCTGTCAGCCTCTGTGCTACCCTGGGTGGTTTCTTTAACTTCTCTGAGCCTCAGCAGGTGTACAGTGGGCAACGACTGTACCTTGTGAGGATCAAATAAAATAAGATGGATAAAAGTGTTTCATATAAATAAAAGTATTTAATAAAGTGCAAAGATTGCCCCTCACATATGTGAAACAGAAATTCTATAAACAGGGGAGAGAATAAGGAAGGGCATTCATGGTAAGTGTAATGAAATGAGAAAAGGCTTTTTTTTAAAATCCTCAAATCAAATTTGGAAGTGATTTATCTTATTAGTTTCCATATAAGGCACAATCAAAAGATAACAGAAAAATATTCAGTGATGATTCTACAAAGAATCAAGAAATCAATATCTTCTATTACTTCTTACATTGAGCCTCAATAAAACAGAGAACATAACAGTTAAACCTAAATTGTGGTTTTAATTCAATGTAACAAGATTTGAGTGTTAGGAATGTACGTTTTCAAAGTCTGTCTCCATTAATTACTATATGAATGATATAGTAAATATTTCCTTAACTTTTCAGAGCCTGTTGCACCATTTGTAAAATGAGATGATGATATCTACAATGTGAATATAATTCTGGATTTTATAATTAAATAAATCCTATAAGGCATCTAAAAAAAAGAAATTCTATTTACCATTTATCTTTGTTTATAAAGACTTAGATTATTTTTCTCATGTCCCTTCTATTTTGGCCCCAAAATACGTGTGAACGTGTAACTATGCATTAAGGAATGAGAGTGTGACCGAATTATTCAGATAGGTGCTGAAATACCTGGTTAGATCGGACAGAACTAGGGCAGCATCATGACTTTTCCCAAAGAACAGTGTGTGGGAACTCCAGCTTGTCTGTGGCGTTTTCTCAGCAGGCATTCTTACTGGCAAACAAATACCCTTGACCTTAGAAGAACTTTAAGACAACCGTCCCCTGAGTTCACCCATGTGTGGGGTTTAGACAAGGCTCTGAATTTCAGTGGCAGCTCTTTACTCCCTTCCCATTATCTGATGGAGGTTTCTTCCAGCGAACGCTGAGAAAACTCCAGGACGTGGGGAGGTAACGTGATATTTCACAGGAAACCATAAAAAAAATTCTGGCCCAATGGCCTTTGTTCCTTTTCATATTTCATGACTGCAGGTTTGTGACTAGGCTGAGGAAGTCTGCTGTTGCTGATGTATTTCAGACTTGAATTTTTTAAAATGTATGATTTTTTTACTTCAGCTCTTACCAAGATTTAGGAAAAATGATCCATTGGGTAAGCTGGCTGATGGGCAAGACACGGAAATTGCAGTTTCTCTGCTGTGAGCCTTATGCTTTGTGGGCTTGGTACAGACTGATGGAAAACTCAGGGCTTAGCAGTTTTGAGTGACTCTCCTATGCAACCGTCTGGATCTGAGCTTGGGACATCGTAACTGGATAGGAGAGGGGAGATGTGAGAAGGAGAGGCTTGCTGGGAGCTCAGGACTGACAGCAAAATTGCCCTTTGGCCCTTCCAAATTAGATTGTCTCACGCTATTTCCAAATAGGAGGAGAATCTAATAAGAAATTCCTTTTTTCCTGCCTACCTATAACGACATTTCCTTAAAAAGAATTTCAGGAGGTCAGTTTTGCATGATTCTTTGGATTTACAGCCTTGATAGCATTATGAACATCTGAGGATTGATATTTTTTTGTCCTGGAGGATGTCCCAATGTATATCTAGGCCTCAGTTTCCCCACTTACAAAGTGCTGGGCTCAAGAAGGCATACCTTCAATGTTCCCTTCAGTTTTAAAAGTTGGGTAATCTTGCTGCTTCTTTTGCTTTTTCTCTGTACTCTTTCTGTTACCAACAAACCAGCTCTCATGAGAGAAGTAGTCTTTTCTCCTGATCTTTACTGTTTTTCACACCATCACCACCATAGAATTCTAACCTAAAATGGAGCTCTCAGTTTTAATTTTCTTTCCTTTCTTTTTTTTGGGGGGGGGGAACTGGTTTCTATTATTCTCATGTGGAAATGGTTTTCATACACTCCTTTATTCATTTAACAAGCATCTGAGTGCCTACTAAGTGCAATACACTGTGCTCATTACTGAGAAGATCACAAAGATAAACCAGAGAGGGCTCTGCCCTATGGAGCTTACCCACTAGCAGTGGAGGTGAGACAGGTGTGTGCATACACGGCACACAGTGGCAAGTTAAACGTGTTGAAGAATGAGAGGATAATGTGATAGAAGCGTTCAGAAGGGGAGGGGTCAATGATCACATTTGGAGGATATAATGAATATAAACCAACTTTCCACTGCATTGTTTTCAAAGTGTGCTTGTTGGAGCTTTCATCCCTTGAGCTACTCCTTGAAAAAAAGGGTCCTATCATCAAACACGTTTGAGAGATGCTGCATTCTATCACCTCCCTGGGAGATTCATAAGGATTCTTAGCAGAGTACAGTAAGTCCCCTACATACAAACCTTCAAGTTGCAAACTTTCAAAGATGCGAACATGCGTTCGCATGTCCAATCACTTAAGTTAGTTCACGTGTCTGGCGTACATTGTCACGTGTGTGCAACCTCGACAAGTGGTTGTGCTTTTGTGTACTTTACTGTACAGTACTGTAGAGAGTACAGTAGTACAGTATCTTTATTTCAAGCCCAGGATGTCTGGAAGCAAGCGTAAAAGCAGCAGTGATGTAACTGGTACTACTGTACTTTTCAAGGTACTGTACTGTAAGATTAAAAATGTTTTCTTCATTTTTTGTGTTTGTTTTTTATGTATTATTTGCATGAAAAGTATTATAAACCTATTACAGTACAGTACTAGAGAGCCGATTGTGTTAGTTGGGTATCCAGGCTAACTCTGTTGGACTTACAAACAGACTGGACTTATGAACACACTCTCAGAATGAAACTCGTTCGTATGTGGGGGACTTACTGTAAAGGTTCTGAAAAGTCTTATAGCAAAGAAACCGGCTGAACTTTGTTTAAGTCCCACCCACATCTTTTCATATGTTCGCAAGTTACCTATTAATGTCTTTTGGAAAAAAAAAATACCATGAGAAATGCTATGGAAGTGGATAAAGCACGAGCTTGAGGGTCAAAAAGCCTGGGTATACTTCCCAGCTTTCTTATTCTCCTCCCTGGGGATGTTGCTTTTGATCCCTTTCCTCCTTAATGTGAATGCTAGTCATATTAAAATCTGAGCAAATATATTAATAAGCCCTTAACTTATTAGCAGTATGATCTTAAGCAAGTTTCTTAATTTCTTTGTGCCTCAGTTTTCCTATCAGTAAAATGGACATAATAATAGTGCCTTCCTCATAGGGCTGTAACTAGGACGAAGAGAATATTTGTAAAGCACTTAGAACAATGTCTGGCAAGAGTAGGTGCTACACAGATATTTGTTAAATAAAATAAACAAGGGGCCCGGCATTCAATAGTGAAGCAGCATCCCTCAACCCCTCCCTTTGGACTTTGGATCCCAACCATGTCTTATTCCTACCGTTTTGAATCCAGGACTCCACACTAATACCTTTTAAAATTTCAGAGGTGTAGCAATGTGTTGCGACAAATGGGTGTGTCCAGCATGTTGAGTCTCTTTTGAACGTGCTTAGTTACAGCCTGTATCAGCACGTTGTTGCTCCGGGTAGAATGTTAGAGATACTTAGAGCTCATCTAATCTAATCTTTGTAATTTACAAACCCCAGAAAGGAGAGGAATTTCCCCAGGCTAGACAGCTCATGTCCACAGAGCCAGGAAATAAGAGAAGGGGCCTCTAGCTGGAGTCATTTCCAATAGATTCCTCTTGGTTTTTTGCCGAGAGTTTGATACAAGTTCTGCCTTGGCACTCCTGCAGGGTCTGGGGGCAGAAGGGCCACAGCTGGTTCTTTGGAGCCCCCGCCCATGATCAGCTGACCATGCCTGACTCCACTGATTAAGCCCACCATGGCACACGTGTTCGGGCCTGAGGGACCTCCATGGTGAACACAGTTGAGGGGAAGGATCTGGTGAGAACGGTCCAGAGCTCCAACACTTGTTCAGAGAAGTCACATCACATGTGCTAATTCGATGATAAATGCCAGAGGAAGGGAGAGGAGAGAAAGGAAGCAATCTAAGTGGCAGAGGGAACTTTGCCCATCCTCCTCTTCAAGGAGCTCATCCCGAGTTCGCACAGGATGAGAAACATGACTCATCCGCCTTCTCAGCCCATCTAGTCTCCAGGGACTCAGAGTTTAAGCATCTCAGCTCTCTGAGTGTGATTCTGTACTTTTTGGACAACATAGGCTGAAACACCAGCTACCTATTTCAACAGGGGTCCCACTAGGGAGACCCCAACCTGTTCCCACCCTAAAAAAATAAATTGTATCGGTTGGGACTTGCAAGGTAAAAGTTGACTGTCTGTGATTTTGCCTTTTGTGATGCTTTTGAAATTGAGTGAGCTGTGTTCCCACTGTCTGTCTGGTGTCTGGGATTGACATGCCCTGAAGCTGGACGTGGAGGATCCACCTCAGGGAAGTTGCTAGCATCCCATCTGAGAATACTGCCCCAGCAGGCTTATCCATCCATCCATGCTCCTGGGTCCTTTGTGTCCCTTCTGGGGAGGGGTTTGATGTCTGAATCTCCTTCTTCTTGTGGCTGCCAGGCCGCATGCACAAATGACCCCAAAGCCCTAGGCTATGACTCCTACACTCTTTTGGAAGACCTCCTCCATCAGGCTTTTAATCATAATATTAACACTGTCAACACCACACATTATTTCACACTTTGCAATTGATGAGCGCTTCTCCCTTCTTCATCTGGCTTGATTCTCACTTGACTCTGTGAGCCAGGCTTGGCTCATTAATCTTGACAAGGAGACCAAGGCTCCCTGAACAAAGGGCACGGAGGTCCGAGCTAGCATCCTGACTTTCTGTTCCTGCATCCTGAAACCTTTCCCACCCCCTCACTGCTCCTGAGGGGAAATTCCCTCCCAGGCTTGTTTTAGGTAGCGGCAGAAAGCCCCAGTCCAAGTAGGTCTCCAATAGGCAGCTCTCTTAGTTAAATTACAGGAAAAATGACTTAGGCAAATCCCACCGGTCTGCGCTCCTGAAACATACAGCTATGAGAACTCAAGTGGAAGTTAAACAGTTGACCGCTAAGAACTGAAGACTGGAAGACGCACTCCCTCATCCTTATTCTGGCATAACTCACTTGAGAGATTCGGCCAAGTTACCTCCCACCCCTGGGCCTCAGTTTCTTCCAGAACTAACTGTCTATGACTCTGGAGACCCATTTGTGAACGAGCCCACATGGAAGATATTCACGCTTCTCCATTCCTCTGGCTCTTCCCTCTGTCCTCCCTCACTTCTGAGAATAAATACAGGAATCAAAATTCCTGAGATGTATTCAATTGCCTTATTTCTTTGTCTCTTTCCCTGACTCTTTTCCCCTCTTTTCTATCCATAGAGCTCTTTAATTTGATCACAGTTATCTATGCCTAAAAATAATTACCAAGTTTATATATCCTCCAAGTAAGCAACTCCTAATTTATGTGGGCTGTCTGCTGCAGCCCTCTTTGGGAAATTATAGGTCTTTTTCATCTTGATTTACTCTTAACTGGATAGAGAATGTTCAAACTGCCATCACACATGGAGCCAGAAAAGAATTGGCCATTTCCCCTCACATATTAGAATCATAATGAATAGCTGGAATATGACATCATGGCCCTTCCTATGCCAGGACACTGTGAGATCATACCAAAAACACTGCATTAGCTTAGAAAATGGATTAAAACAAAAACGAATTGGAGTGGCTAATGCAGAAGTTTATGTTTCAATGTGAGGCCCCGGAGGAAAGATCCCTTGCTCACTGTCAAGTGCCAAGTGAACCACTCTTTGCAGTGAGGCCCCTCACAGCTGCCCCCAAGATGCTTTTCTGATCAGCGAATGCCTAATCATGGAATTTTAGATTTCATGTTCACTCCCACAGGAAGGCCAAAAGGAAAGCCAAATTCACTCTAAAGTCACTCAAGTTTTCCCTTCTTTGAATCAGTCACAGGAAACCTCGTTCCCTTCTTCCCAATCTGGTCTCAAGAAAACTAAAAGAACCAAGAAATGAGGTGATTTCATAGCCTAACCGTCACACCTCCAAACAGCTCAGCAAGACTGTGGAGAGAGACCCTGAATTCTGCAGTTTGGTGTCTTCTACCAAGTTGCCCACGAACTCACAGCTGACTCTGCCATCCTAAACTTTACAAAATGAGGACGGTGCTGACTGCTCCCCGGATAGGCTCTTGCCTGGGCCAGGAGTCAGATTTCCTGTAGGGTCTGTAACTCAGCGTGAGGCGATGCAGGCAGCAGAAGTCTTCCTCCAAAGGAAGCTACCTTTGCTTGGAATAGCCTGTGACGCGCCACTGGCGTGAGGAGGAGACCCCATGTGCAATGGAAGCTGGCAGGGGCTCAAGCCACACAGGGGAGCAGAGGCAAAAAGAGGGAACTGAAATATCAGACCCTGGTTCTGGGCGGCGGGAGGATTGGTGTGGGGAGAGAAGAAGAAAGAGAGTGGAGAGAGAGACACGCTGGAGGAGAGGGATAACTCCCTGTGCAGTGGAGAACGTCGCTGCGGGTAGACATGGCTTTTGTGCACTTGAGGGCTTGACTGGCTGCAGAAAAACCAAGCATTTCAGAAGAGGAGGTGATAGCGGGAAAACTTCCAGTGGGACCTAGGGTTGTTTCTGTTGCTGTCACGTGACCACTTCATCTGTCTCCCTCTCAGATCCTGAGCAACATTGGCCACGTTGACTCGAGCCTTGTGTGACGTCTCGTGGGTGGGGAGGGGAATGTGTGTGTAGATACTAGGGGAGGATCTGGCGTCATGTCTGGGTCAATGTTGGGCCAACACAGAAAGTGCGCATGAAGCTGAAACCCAGACGGGGAGGGGGGTTCCTAAGAGTTGAAGCCTGCTGAGCTGTCATAGGAGAATTTCACACTTTCCATAAGCCATAGAATTTGAGGTTCCATAACCATTTTCCTGTCTTTTGAGGAAAATGGAGACCCTGGTTGCATCTTGGTTAAACCAACCACATGGCATTGGTCATGCCTAACTCTGGGTGGGGAGTACCCACCGGGGAGAGGAGGGCCCTTCTTCCCATCTCAGACGGCCTCCTGTAGACTCAGCATCAGGTGTGTGCTTTGCTTAACTGCATCTCTTCCACAAAACCACTCTTTCTTCTTTCAGCTTGAGGAATGGAGCTTCCTCTGAACTCTTGCATTTCTCCATGGGAAGCTCCGTATGTTGGGCACCCAGCCTGGATCATGTGTGTTCTGCATTCCTACCTGGACGATGTAACTGTTTGCAAAGAGTGTAGAAGGTCCTAAAGGAAACGCTGAGGGTACAACAAGAAAAAGGACACCAACCTGCCCTCAGTGAGCTCACAGCCTATTGAGAATGATAGACACTAAACTAAAGAATGCTAATAAGGTGTAATAAGGTCTGAAAGAGAGTTTTGGGCAAGATGCTATAAGCAGCTAAAAGAGAGGGGTATTTCTTCTGCTTGGATTGGGTCATGATGGGGGCAGGAGTCAGGGAAATCTTCGAAAAGGGGGAGACCGGCAAGTTGTACTTAAAGGACGAAAGTTCCCTGGTATCTGTGTCCATTAGGGCTTCAGTGGAGATCTATGCTTGTGTTGCATTGCCAGTGGAGAGCATGTGCTCTGTTGACAGTAGCTGCTTCATGCAGGCTTGTTACTGATGGTGATGAAAACTGTACCACCACGTGAAGGAAGGAACTGTAAACAAGTCCGTGGAGGCAGCATCTTCTCACTAGAGTGGGCTTGATATCCTTCCAGATTAGAAGTGGCAAACTGTTGTCCTATAGAAAGAATTTGGGCTGTTGCCATTTGTGTCTGGCTGCACCATGTTAAAATACGGAATGAGTAGTCAACATTGAATAATTGGGGGATTTCACGTAAAACCCCACATTTCTAGCATCCCTGGAAAAAAATCAGATACAACATTGGATTTGGGGCTGAAGCTGAGTCATAGCTGTGTAACAGGCAAGAGCCAAATCGGACTACATGTTGGATCTGTTTCTTTTACTTTAACCTTTGCTTTCTGCTGCTTTTGTTCACTAAAAGGATACATAATGGCCTGCCTCAGGGAACCCTGCCCCTGGGCCTGAATGTTAAACCAAAGTGCCTTTGTTCAGGGAAGCATCCTGACCCTGTCCACCTGTGGATGGCTGCAAGAAAGAAGAAATTAACACATCCCTTCCCCGAGTCTGGCCATTCCAGGGGACATTTGCAAATCTCATGGCCTTTTTACTTTACTTCCTCATCTCCTCCCCCTCTCTGTTCTATGAAAGAAACTGGCACCAAACCCCAATAAGATGGTTATTTTGAGACATTAGTCTGCCAGCTTTCCAAGTAAAGTCGTATTCCTTTGCCTCAACACCGCCTCTCCGATTTATTGGCCTGTCGTGTGGCGAGCAGAGCGAGCTTGGATTTGGTAACAGATGCTCTTGAAGATGTGGCATGAACTCTTGCGTTTTGCCGCAGTACCCATCTGGCCACTTCATTCACTGTGTTACCTGCTTGGATCTTGAAAGCATCCCCAGCTCGGCTCTCGAAAGCATCCCCAGCTCGCAATCCCTGGAAAAAGTTCCCCACCCCCCCTCCATTTCCTTTTTGTGTGATATAACAGATGAGACCCTTGAGACCAGGGATGGGAGGTGACTTGCACGTAGTCACATACTGCAGAGCAGGGACTGGAGCCAGGCCTCCTGACTCCCAGTTCCCCACAAGTAGTTAGCCAGCCTGGAGAAAATAACATCTCCATTGCGTGAAATGCAGTGTCATTTACCTTGCACTTACAAATTCAAAGGAAAATTATCTACTCACTGCAGAATGTTGAGATCCTAGAAACTGAACATTGACTCTTGAGCTAAGAAGGAAGGACATGAAGGGAAAAGAAAGAAAGGAAAAGGATACAAGAAAAAGAATCAAAATATGTTTTGCATCTTAGGAGCTTTAATGAAAAGTCTAGAAATACTTATTCTTACAAAATAATAACAAATCATTTTCGAAGGGAAAAGATAGCTGCACAGATCCCTAAATTAGCATACCGTGTACATAAGCAAGGTGTAATAATTAGATGTTGGCTGAATTAATATACCCTCAAAGTTGAAGAATGAAACAAACAGAGCTATTAAAATTATGGTGTGAAATAACCAGAACTTATGTTTTGTCTTGGCTTTATGTGCAAAATAAAATTTCTGAAACCGCAGGTGGTTTCACAGATTAGCATTCTTTGCTTTCTGCCTTTGCTATAAGATGAAAATTGGTTTACGTAAATTGATTATTAATACACCTTAGAGTTAGGAGAATCACATCAGAGCCTTTCACTATCTCTACAGTAGTGATTTGCACAAAATAATCATTCACAAAATATGAGTACTTACATCTGAATTTACAGCATGTACCTAAAATGACTTTACCATTTTGAAGGCATAGAATAAAAGAATCACAGTACTTCAGACCTGGAAGGGATACTTTAAGTCAACCCCCTCCAATGAGGAGACAGATCCAGAGGGAAAAATAAGTTTTCCCAAGTCATGCAGCTAAACAGAGTTAGAACCAAGGACTGGTTCTCCTAATATTAAAGATGACTTTATTTGGAAATCTCTGAATCTTATTCATGGAGGTTTTATTTTTTAAAGTAGCCAAGGTGTAACAGGCAAGCGCTAAATTGGACTCCATGTTCCATCTGTTTCTTTGACTTTAAACTTTGCTTTTCTTTGCTTTTGGGAACACTGCCCCTTTGCCTGAATGTTAAACTAAAGCGCCTCTGTTCAGTTCACAGGGAGACAACCTGACCCTGCCCACCTGTGGATGGCTGTAGGAAAGAAGAAATTAACACATCCCCTCCCCAAGGCTGGCCATTCCCGGAGATGTTTTGCAAGACCGATGGCCCTTTTACTTTACTTCCTCACTGCCTCTCCCTCTCTGATTCCTTTAAGGAAACTGGCATCCAGACCCCGATAAAATGGTTTTTCAGAGACACTGGTCTGCCATCTTCTGGGTCTGCTGGCTTTCCGAATAAAGTCGTATTCCTTTGCCTCAACACCTCGTCTCCAATTCATTGGCCTGTCTTGCGGCAAGCAGCGCGAGCTTGGACTCGGTAACAATTTGGCTTAGCCAGTCAGGAGCCTTGCTGCTCGTGGCTAGCTGGCCCCGGTCAGGGACTATTGGGGCAAGGCCCTAGCAGCTTCCAGGACCATTTGTCTTGAGGATCTTCCCTTCAAAGTTCCCTGAAGCGGCACCGGTGACCCTAGCGCTTGGCAGTTGAGGCAAGGAACCGACAAACTTCCATTTGGGGAAGTTCAGTTCCATCTAGGGAACTTCGGTTCCATCTGGGAACTTTTGGTTCCATCTGGGGCTACGAGTCGACAGACTCGATTTGATTCTGGAGGGTAAGTCACTCCAGCATGCATGCCAGGAACATATTCCCCCCTCAGTCTGGGCTTTTCCTTTACATGGGACAAGCCAGTCTGGTTGGGGTACCCTGCTGGAGGGGGGAATTGTTGTTGGACTGTACCTGATTCTGGGAACCGGTTCACTGAGAACTAGTTTGTTGGTTTTGTAGGGTAAGTCTACCTGATCTGGGAACTAGTTCATTGGTTTTGTCTTGGTTTTGGGTGCATCGATGCTAGAATTTGTTTGTGCCTTTTGTATTGGAATTTGTCTGCGTCTTTTGTGTTTTGGTGTTATCAGACTTATAAAAATGGGAAATACTCCATCTATCCCGAAGGAGAGCCCTTTGGGGCATATATTAGATAAATGGGCAAAACATAGCCGTGAGCCTATGACTAAGAAAGACATGATATACTATTTTAATAGGGTGTGGACCCAATATATGTTAGGATCAGAAGAATGATGGCCCCTGAATCGCTCACTCATTTATTATACGACCTTGCAGTTAGAAGTGTTCTGCAAAAGAGCAGGGAACAGAGATGAGATTCCATATGTAGGAGCATTTATGCTATTGCATCAGGAGGAAAAGGAGTCAGAGGGCTGCCACCTTATGGTGCAACAATCTGAAAGAAAACCTAAGGGGGAACCTGTTCTACAAGGAGAAGAGGGAGAAAATGAGCGTGGAGACCTATTGCTCCGGAACTTAAACCCCCCTCCGGCCTATCCGGCTCCTCCACTTGCCAAGCAGGCTGCACCAGCAGTTGTTCCAACTGCTACGCTCCATGCCGCCAACATATTCACCCCTTTCACCACCTCCTGTTTTCCCCACCCATGTGGATCAAATAGAAGTTTCTATGGTAACCCCCGGGGCACAGGGACCTGGTTTAGTATCACCATCTAAGACCCGACAGGGCTCCCAGTTTGGACCGGGAGCCACATCTGCAACAGGGCAATTTCCCTTGCGCCGATATCCTGTAGGAGGCCTTAATGCAAATGGCCAACCAGCTGGGTTCCTATGGATGCAAAATCCATTCTCAACTTCAGATTTGCTTAACTGGAAAAACCATAACCCTGCTTACCAAGAGGACCCACTCTGTATGACTGAATTTTTCACCTCCTTATTTGCAACTCACCATCCCACTTAGGCAGACATTTACACTCTTATGAATATAATGCTTACTGGGGACGAAAGGAGGATGGTCATTGACAAGGCTAGAGAGGAAGCACACCAGCTCCGTTTAGCAGATCCAAATGGAACTCCAGAAGCAAATCTGGCAGCCCCTACGCTGAGCCTAACTGCGATCCTAATAAGGGGGCATGCCACTTCTAGAACATTACATGAGATGTGTCTCAGTGGGTCTTCGAAAGGGGGTACCTAGACAAAAGAGCTTAAACAACATTCAGGAGATAAAACAAAAACCAAATGAGGATCCTTCCGAGTTCTTAGGAAGGATTTGTCAAGCTTATAGGTGCTACACGGATGCAGACCCTGAGGTCCCTGAGAACGTGAGGATGGTAAAAGTGACTTTCATCGGGCAAAGCGCCCCAGATATAAGGAAGAAATTACAGAAGTTAGATGGTATATTTGGAATGAACCCTTCTCGATTAGTAGATGTTGCTTTTAAAGTATTTAACAACAGGGAACAATGACAGAAGCAAGAAGATGCAAAACAGAATGCAGGTTTTCTGGCAGTAGCATTGAATTCCCGGAAGGTGAGTAACCTAAAGGAAGGTAAGCCACCATTGGAGAAGGAACAATGTGCTTAGTGCAAGGAGGAAGGGCACTGGAAAAGAGATTGCCCTAGATGAAAAGAATAATAGAAGGAAGACAGGAGCCTCTCATATGGTAGAAAGAGAGGAACACTCTGATAATGAATGAAGAGGCCCGGGGAATCCCTTGGACTTGAGGCTAATTTCCCCACAAGAGCCCTGGGTAACATTGACAGTGGGGAACAAGTTGACTGACTTTCTAATAGGTACGGTGCCACATATTCTGTGGTAAACACCAAGGTGGCACAGAAAACATCTCAGTCTATCCCGGTCACAGGAGTTTCTGGAGAAGTACAAAACTGTCTGTTTTTACAAACTCTAGAATGCCAACTAGGGGACCTCACCCTTAAGCATAGCTTCTTATATATGCCAGAGTGTCCAATCTTCCTTTTGGGAGAAGATCTCCTTTGTAAATTAAACACTCAAGTAACCTTTTTGCCAGAACAGCTTGACATCAGGGTCCCACCGGAACACACTTTAAGCCTACAAATGGCGCTCATGGAAACCCCAGAGAAGGAGACAGAGCTCTTTCCCCCTGAGGTCTACGAAAAGGTAAGGCCAGAATTGTGGGCTGATGGCTCTCTGGGGAAGGCCAAAAATGCAAGACCAATACAAATCCCGTTAAAAAGGGATGCTGGGACACCTAATCTAAAACAATATCTTCTGAGACAAGAGGCCCAAAAGGGAATTCAGCCAACCCTGGAGAAGTTTTTGAAAACAGGACTGATTAGGCCTTGCAGGTCCCCATATAACACCCCTATCCTCCTGGTCAAAAGCCAAACTCAGCAGAGTATCCCTTTGTCCAAGATTCGAGGGCTGTTAATGAAGTAGTCCAAGACTACTTGGACTGTGGTGTCTAACCCATACACTCTGCTCACAACTATTCGGGAGAATACGGCTGGTTCTCGGTCCTGGACTTGAAAGATGCTTTTTTCTGCATTCCTATTGCAGAAGAATCACAGCAGCTATTTGCTTTTGAATGGCAGGACCCAGAAACACAGGAAGTCCAACAGTATTGTTGAACTGTCTTGCCTCAAGGATTTAAGAATTTCCCTACCTTGCTTGGGGAGATGTTGGCTAGAGACCTTAGAAACTTAATATTGGACGATGGACTCTTGCTCCAATATGTGGACGACTTGCACATAGTGAGCCCTACATATGATAAATGTCTACAAAATACTATCAGAACCCTGAACTGTTTAGCCAATTGTGGACATAAGGTCTCCAGTAAAAAGCCCAGATATGCAAACAGCAAGTCACGTATCTGGGCTTTGTCCTCTCCCAAGGACAGTGGGATCTTTTGCCTGACAGAAAGCAGGCAATTGCAGGCTTGGGAGCACCCAAGACCAGTAGACAACTGAGAGGTTTTCTGGGAATGGCAGGGTTCTGTCGCATTTGGATCCCAATCTATGGGCTCATAGTAAAACCCCTCTACGAGGCACTGAAGGGACATGATCTTGAGCCCCTTACTTGGACTACAGAATGCCAAAAAGCCTTTGAAACAATAAAAACGAAATTAGTCTCAGCCCCAACTTTGGGACTACTGGCCTTAAAGAAACCTTTCAAACTATATGTACATGAGAGACAAGGCATAAGCCTTGGGGTGTTAATTCAAACTCTGGAGACTATCCCCCCCCACCAGTTGCCTACTTCTCAAAACAACTAGAACAGACTGTTAAGGGGTGGCCTCCTTGCCTTAGAGCTGTAGCAGCTACTTGTGACATACTTCAGGAAGCTGAGAAGTTTACCGTGGGGCAATCCATCACTGTGTATGTTCCTCACCATGTCCTTTCTTTGCTGGAACAGAAAGGGGGCTATTGGCTGATTTCCAGGAGAATGGGAAAATACCAAGCCATTTTCCTGGACAACCCCAAAGTAAGACTTCAAGTCACTTCAGCCCTGAATCCAGCCACATTGCTCCCAATTGATGCTGCACAAATCCCTAGAGTACGAGGGCCTACACGTCATCGAGCTAGTGTACTCTAGCAGGCGGGACTTAATGGACCAACCCTTGGCTGAGCCAGATATGGAATTGTTCACTGATGGAAGCAGCTTCATGGCCCAAGGTAGGTGATGTTCTGAGTATGCGGTGGTCACCATTGAAAGGATTGTTGAAGCAAAAGCCCTGCCCACAGGAAGCTTAGCTCAGAAGGCAGAAATCATTGCTCTGACAAGAGCCCTGCTCCTCGCTGAAGGGAAGCGAGTAAATATACACACAGACTCCCACTATGCATTCTCTGTGGTGCATGCTCATGGGGCGATCTGGAAAGAAAGGGCACTTCTCACTTCAAACAATAAAGACATAAAACATGCTTCTGAAATCCTATCACTATTAGAAGCAGTCCATAAGCCCTCTCAAGTGGCCATAATGCACTACCCAGGCCACCAAAAGGGCGAGACTCATATAATAAATGGCAATCGATTAGCTGACCAAGCTGCAAAGAAAGCAGCAAAGGAAGGCGACTATCAAGCCATGATAGGGTCACTTCTCCCACAGATCGACTTGTCAAAATATCAGCCAATGTATTCAGAAAAGGACAAGGAGAGGGCCAAGGAGTGGGGTTTCACTCATGACCATAACTCACCTGGCTGGAAATGTAATCCACAAGGAACTGTTCTGATTCCTGAGGCCCCTCTTGGACACTGTGCTGAAGCACATTCATGAGAGTACCCATTACAGGAGACGTGCCACCTGCAGTGGATTCAAAAGTATATCATGGAACCTCACGTACGAAAGACAGTCCAGCGAGTCCCTTGCTTCGTGCTAAAAATAACCCCAAAACCTCCCCCGATGGGGACCAAGCACAAAAGGACCTGCCCCACCAAGGACTGGCAAATAGACTTTACTCAAATGCCTTGAATTGCAGGAAACTTCAGGTACCTACTAGGGTGTGTGGACACTTTTTCAGGATGGGTGGAAGCATAACTCACCTGGACAGAAAAAGCCTCCGAAGTGGTTAAAGTCCTCCTTAAGGAAATTATTCCCCTGTTCGGACTACCTAACACCCTTCAGAGTGATAACAGGCCGGCTTTTGTCTCTAGCATAACCCGACAAGTGTCTAAAGCACTGCAAATTAATTGGAAGTTACATTCATCCTGGAGACCACAGTCAACAGGAAAAACTGAGAAAATGAATCATACATTGAAAAGGAGCATCGCTAAAATATGTCAAGAAACTAATTTAACTTGGGATAAGGCCTTGCCAGTTGCCCTGCTACAGATCAGAGTGGCTCTCAGAGGCAGGCTTAAATTAAGCCCCTTTGAAATATTGTATGGTAGGCCATTCCAAGTAAATGCTCTGAAAGACATAGCTGTTGCTAATTATGTTAAAGCTTTGGACACTCTATTAACCTCTGTTCATGAGTTTGCTTCCAGCAGGTCTGCCTATGCAACTGAGGTAACTTTGCATCCTTTCCGACTCGGAGATCGAGTCCTCCTTAAAACCTGGAGAAAACAAGGGCCTGAGCACCACCAGCTGCCTGCAAGGTGGACAGGACCACATGTGGTATTACTCACCACGCATTCATCTGTCAAATTGGCTGGGATAAAACCCTGGATTCATCACAGTCGGATTAAAGTTGCACCACCGTCATCAAAAAACAACCCAACTCCTGAGAGGCCTAGAGAGCAGTGGGTTTGTGAACCCTTAGAAGACTTAAGGTTGCTCTTCAAAAAGGATAAGTATTGAGATTGCAATTTCCTTACAGCTGGAGAAGGGTGGGTCAATCTGCTCGGTTAATCCTGTTCTACTGAACAGCACAGCGTCAGGTCCGAATAATTGAGAATTGTACTATTTACTAAAACTTCTAAGAATTATTCCCTGCCCAACTCCGATCAATTCCATTCCACGATCACCCCTCGTCTCCCCTACACAGCAGGAAGTAGCTAAGAGCGGTCATCGCCCCTTATCCCACAAGATGGACCTTGACAGTGGGGAAATGTAACTGGGAAGAGCTAATCTGTTTCTTTGACTTTAACTTTTGCTTTTCTTTGCTTTTGCTTTTGGGAACGCTGCCCCTCTGCCTGAATGTTAAACTAAAGTGCCTTTGTTCACAGGGAGACAACCTGACCCCGCCCACCTGTGGATGGCTGCAGAAAAGAAGAAATTAACACATCCCTTCCCCGAGGCTGGCCATTCCAGGAGATGTTTTGCAAGACCGATGGCCCTTTTACTTTACTTCCTCACCGCCTCTCCCTCTCTGATTCTATTAAAGAAACTGGCATCCAGACCCCGATAAGATGGCTTTTCAGAGACACTAGTCTGCCATCTTCTCGATCTGCTGGCTTTCTGAATAAAGTCGTATTCCTTTGCTTCAACACCTCGTCTCCAATTCATTGGACTGTCGTGCGGCCAGCAGAGCGAGCCTGGACTCGGTAACATAGGCATTTTACAAAATTGGGACTCTATATACCGTGTTTATATGCTGTTTTCCCACCTAACCATAGTTAAATCCTCAGCGTGAATGTAAACGCTGCAGAGGATGCTGCTGTATGACCAATCCGGAAATCAGTCATTGCTCTCCCAATGTTACACATTTAAAGTTGTCCGATTTTCACCATTAAAATAATTCTTGTGAAAATCCTTTTAGCCAGATATTTGCACATCTCTAGAATTATTTATTTCTTTAGAATATTTACCCAGAAGTCAAATTATCAATTACATTCTATGTCTTTAGATATATATATTAACAAATTTATTTTCATAAAAAATTATCCCAATTTATACTTTTACCTTCAGGGTAAGATGACATCAGTATTGTGCTAGTAAAGTTATACAAAATTAAATAGTCTCTCGTTTAAAGGTAAAAATGTTTAGAACTTAAACATGCTAATGTATATAAGTGATTAACCAAGAGAGGGTATACTAGTAAAAGTTTCACCAACTATGAAAGGATGGAACTTCCCCATCTGTCTTCAATGTGTGTGTGTGTGTGTGTGTGTGTGTGTGTGTCGCATCTAAACACTGGGGATTCTGTCATATTTAATAAAAAACAACTTGGTAAGTGTTGCCTTGGATTTACTTTCTTGTTTTCATTTAGCTTTTTGAGCTTGAGCTAAGTGTATTCATTTTGTTATTATTTCTTTCTTTTAAATAATGAAAGCATTTAAGGCTATTGATATTCTGAGTACAATTTTAGTCATACCCCACTGGTTTTGATATGTAATGTTTTCACTGTGCCACTGCTGTTATTTTTCTAAACAACATGTAATTGCATTTTAAGTATTCTCTCAGAGATGGATTTTAAATTTCCAGGTGATTGCTTTCCAAATATTAACTGCTAATTTTGCTGTATTATGGGAAGAGAAAGAATCCTATATAATTTTTACTTTGGGGAATTTATTGTAGTTTTCACTTTGCCCTAGAAGATAATTTTTTTTGGTAAAAGTTCCTTGTTTATTTGAAAGGGATGTGTAGACTGTAGGTTACAAAGTTCATTCGTTTCTATAAATAATACTTTAAATTTTATTAGTTTCTTTATTTTCTGTGGTTTTATTCTGTATCTCTTCAAAAGGTATATTTAGATCTCCCTTTGTGATTTTAGTTTTGCCAATTTATCTTCATATTTCTAAGTTTTAAAATTTCATGTGCTTTAGGCTATGATATTTGGTAATGTTTCAAGATGATTACATATGAATTCTGCATGGTATCTTTCTTCAGCTTAAAATAACCTACTTTATCTTGTTAAAAGTTTTTGGCAGGAATTCTAATTTGTTTGATATTGTCTCCTTTGTCTTTTGTTTGCTTTCTTGGCATTATCTCATGCCTTCCGTTCTTTTAGGAAGCTATGCATTTTACATTTAGTTATGTATTTACTTGAAATTCAGTCTAAATAAATAGGTAATTCAAACACATATTAAAACATTGAAGTAGCACAACACTGTACAGTGAAAAGCAAGACTTTGTCCCACCTGGTGCCTCCAGTATATCCCCTAGTGATAATCACAGTTACTTCTTTTATATTCTGTTTCTATGCTTACGTAAGTGAACAAGTACACACACACACATTTAAAAAAAAAAAACAACCAAATGGTAGCACACTTTACTCTATGTTCTGTACTTTGCTTTTTTTTATTTAACTGGAGAGTATTTCTTATTTTTTTCTTAGAGTTCCTCCTTTGTAAATGCTGCAAGTATTCCATGGTAAATGCTGTCAGAATGTACTAATCCATTACCATTCTGATGAACATTGAGGTTTTCAGTGCACTTCCCTCTGTTTGGAAATGACATTACTCTCTGTTTAGTTGTTTCTTTTTTTCTTTTGCATCTTTTTTTAAAAAAATTTTATTGGAGTATGCTTGCTTTACAATGTTGTGTTAGTTTCTGCTGTACAGCAAAGTGAATCAGCTATACGTATACATATATCCCCTCTTTTTTGGATTTCCTTCCCATTTAGGTCACCACAGAGCGTCGAGTAGAGTTCCCTGTGCTATATAACAGGTTCTCATTAGTTATCTATTTTATACATAGTATCAGTAGTGTATATATGTCAATCCCCATCTCCCAATGCATCCCACCCTCCTTCCCCACTTAGTGTCCGTACATTTGTTCTCTACGTCTGTGTCTCTATTTCTGCTTTGCCAATAAGGTCATCTATACCATTTTCCTAGCTTCCACATATATGTGTTAATATACAATATTTGTTTTTCTTTCTGGTTGTTGCAATCAGGAGCCTTAAAGTTATCTTTGATTCCACACCCCCCCTCCACTTTCCATATCTAAAACAGTCACACAGGTCTGTTGATTATGTCATCTCAAGATCACTCAAATGTGTTCCCTTACTTCCCTCCCCATGCCATCACCCTTACTTAAGCAAGCCACCATCATCATGCTTCTGGATGGCTAACTCACTTCCTCTCCTGCTCCCTCTTCAATCTACCCTTAACCACAGTGTCAAACTGACCACTTCAGAATGCAAATCTGTTAATAATACTCTCCTGTTTAAAGCCCTCCACTGGTTTTCCATTGCTCTTAGAATAAAGTTCATCTTTATTAATTTGGTCTAGAAGGCCATGCATAATCCAACCCCCACTGTTCTGGTGGATGCCTTGTTCTCTTCAGTCCAGCCATACTGATCATCAGCTTTCAGTTCCTTGAATTTGTCCCATGCTTTCCCAAAATTGGGCCTTTTCACATGCTGTTTCCTCTGTCTTTAATGACTTTCGGTGCAGCTTTCCTCTTTGCCTAGTAAATTTCTCTTTATCTTTTAAGTCTCAGTTTAAACAGAATTTCCACTAGAGCTATCCTTCCCTACATCACACCAACCTCTGTTCCCATTGTCATGTCAGGTCATCCCCTTCTCTTTTTTTGAGACTCCTGCCTCCCCCTTATAAGAACCCTTGTGATCACATCTAGGGCCCACCCAGATAATCTAGAATAATCTCCCATCTCAAGATCCTTCACTTAATCACATCTGCAAACCTTTTCGCCATGTAAGGCAATATTGACATATTAGGATGTAGACGTCTTTGTGGGGTGGTGTTCTGAATTATGTTCAATATTCTCTGTTTTGGAAGGTGGTGCAGGAGATCAGCTTATTTTAGGAACATGTTCATCCTCAAAGTGCTTCAAAATCTGGTACTTATAAAGGGTTAGATTCATTTATGTCTTTTGGGCAGCTGGTGATGCTGCAAAGTAAGGCAGCAGTGTGCTCTGACCCTGAAATTAAAAATCTCAAATGTATAACCTGTCCCTATGAAGGTACTAATGGGAGAGCCTATACTGGACAGGTGAAGGTCATGGCTTCCTCACTTTTACACCTTTTGACCTTGGGTGAGCCACCACAGCTTCCTGACTCTCAGGCACCTCACTGGTAAAGTGAAGAGTTAAACTAAGTGAGATGAGGTCACTTTAAGCACTGAGATTCTATAATTTCACATCCAACCACTTTCCCTTCCCACACTCCCTTGTTCTGAAAAGGATAAATAATTACCTTTCTGCAAAATAATCAACAATCGGAATTTCATAACAGCTATACCCCATTAGAACAGTAGAGGCTTCATCAAGACTTTTTAGAAAAATTGCTTAACCCCATCCCAGTTCATTGCAAAGTACAATTCTGGGAGCAGAAAAGAATCATACCACCAAGAGTGACTGCTGTGCCTCCATTATCCATGGCAAGTACAAGTTCAGGCTGCCTCTCTTTGTTTCTTCCACACTAATGGAATCTTGTTTCACCTTTAATTTGGCTTTTATAGTCATCCAATCAGCTGATTTTTTTTAAACCTGGAAGCTTTTTAATGACTATTTTTATGCTATAGAATAGTGATTTATAACTGGCAAATTATAACAATTACCTGAATTGGAAATGCAATCAGCCATACCTGTTCTTTTGTGGCAGAATTAAAGACCATTTTAGAGACAGTATTGACCGGGTTTCTCACTTGGTACAAACAAGTTTCATGATATAGTGATGTGTCCACTGCATCTTCCACTTGCCTCTGACTTTAGCAATTCACTGATGATCTGCTGAAGTGGTTTGGTACTATGAAGACTACATAGGCACAGAACGCAGGGTCCCCTGACTGCAATTGTATCAGAACATCCACATTTGCTGCATTTAACGTTCTGCTTATAGAAGTGGCTGGATCAAGCTCATTTCAAAATAATTGAAAATGACTTTGCAAGACATAATATACCTAATTTTAAAAAGCCTGCCATAGAAGGCACTTTGCATGGCATGACAATTACCCACTCTTCTGTTTTTATGTTTTTATTGGGGTAGAAGTGCAGGGGAGAGGATGCTCATTCCTCCTCCCAGACTCTTAAGCATGTGGGAGAAAAACTGTGATGAGGATCTGAACCAAACCCTTCAATAGCCGTGCTCTGGTCTCAGCCAGGCCTTTCCTTCTGTTTGGTTGATTTGCTGCAGAGCTCTTTTCAAGCTCCATTGCATCCTCCATTGCAGTCACAAACTTTAGAACTCTTTATTAAGTACCTACTATGTTCTAAACATTCATTTATGTACTTTAACTATTTGGTCCTTATAAAATGCTGTGAAGAATCTATTGCTATTCCCATTTTATAGATGAGGAGTCTGAGGCTCAGAGAGGTTAAATTATTTGCCCAGCTTGCACAGGCGGTGAGTGGGTCTGTCTGACATCAGTGCCTGTGTTTCCCACACCTTAGCATGCTTCCAGTTTATTATAATTTTTCTCCTAAGTCTTGAATCTCTGAAAAATTGACGTCTTTTTCCTATGATTCCTAGGCACACTCCAGCAACTTAAGAGCTGTTCACATGAGCTTGGATTCCTGGCTCTGTTTGCAGAATTCCTGCATGCTTTTACCTTGGCACCAGACTTACCCTTCTCAGAGGGGAGCCTCTCATTTTAACTCTCACTTCCCAACTTGACACCCCTCCCTTTCCTAATGGCCTTTTCTCCCTTGATGCACTTTTCAAAAATTTTCTATTTTTCTGCCTAAAGCTTCAATTTTTCCCCTCTTTACTCTGTCCTCCTCCAGTGGCCCAGAGCTTCCTGTTTCCATATGGAGTCTGCAGCCATTCGAGAAATGATGCGACTTATGGAGCCCCAAGGAGCTGAGCTGTGACCAAAGGGTGCAGAGAGAATCTTGGTGAAGTTTTAATACAGTGAAAATACCGAAGGCTCTGGATCTTCCGCCTGGTTAGCTCTGTGATTTGGACAAGTTTCTTAACCTCTTTGGCCTTGCTTTCTATTTCTATAAAATGAAAATCATAGTCTCTACATCTTGAAGTTGTTGTGAGGGTTAAAAAAGACAAGGTGTGCAAAGGGCTTAGCCAGCGTATAAGCACTTAATTATTATACATATTTTTATTATTAATGACTACCTGTAGTTCATGTATTGAGGCATACTCTGAATACCCCTGGGTGGGAACACTGCTGAAAGAATTCAAGAATCTGTTTTAAAATCCTTTCTAACCCTGAGACCTTGAGGGTTTATGATTCCAGGGATCAAATCTTAATTTCCAGGTTTTTTTCACAGGCAAACACACTTGTGCGTACACACACACACACACACACATTTAGTTTTCATTATCCACCTGACTTTCTCACTTCATTGTGGCTAAAGGTACTTCAAAACCAAGTTGATTTTATTTCACTTTTGGAGGAGGGTTACTTCAATATGAACCTTTGAAATACTAGAACAAGACTGAAAGACATAGAATGCTAAAAATCAGAGGTAAATCCCCGTGAATGTTGGAAGAGTTCAAAGGACGGAGAAAGTCTTGTTCAGTGGAAGGTTCTAGAAGGATGTGAGTTGGAGCCAGGGTTGATGGAGGGGCAGTGACTTATCCAAGTCCAGTGAGTGTTCAGATGTAGGGTTGGAATTGTGGCTGGATGATTCTTTTTTTTTTTTTTGAATTTTATTTTATTTATTTATGTTTTATACAGCAGGTTCTTATTAGCTATCCATCTTATACATATTAGTGTGTATATGTCAATCCCAATCTCCCAATTCATCCCACCCCCACCACTTTCCCCCCTTGGTGTCCATACGTTTGTTCTCTACATCTGTGTCTCTATTTCTGCCTTGCAAACTGGTTCATCTGTACCATTTTTCTAGATTCCACATAATGTGTTAATATATGATATTTGTTTTTCTCTTTCTGACTTACTTCATTCTGTATGATAGTCTCTAGAGTGGCTGGATGATTATAATGCCCACTCTGTCCCACCACCCAGCACTGGACACTGGACAGTAAAGTTGTGTTGACAATGTCTATAATATAACGAGGCCTACTTAATAGGACTTAGAGTTTACTTTTGTAATTTAAAAAAGTTATAAAATCTTAGCCTTCTTGCATTTTTTAATTCTTTGATACATTTTTTAATTGAAGATATGTGTTTGATGCCAAATCTTTATACAGGAATAAACTGAAGGATTATGACATGGTTTCTATGGAAAAAATGAGGTCCACTGTACAGTAATCCACTTACGGCAAGGTGTTCAAGAATGCTTCTTAAGTAATGTGGGCCTTGGGAGAAAGCACGATTTTTCTCAGTGGATATTGAGATTGCAGAGGGCTGATCCTTGTCTTATCTCTGCATTATCCTGCTTTGCTCAAAGGACCTTGCAGAGTGCTTTGCACATAGTAAATGTTCATTAAATATTTTTTAAATTAAACAAATATAATTAAACCTACAGACATTGTTTCTGAGCTCTTGATGGTTCTCCCTCATTGTCTCGGATTTTTCCTTGCATGGAGTTTCTATCGTATAGAATGTCTAGTAGAACTGCCCTTAGAGCCTTTCAGCTCACTGTTTTGTTCCAGGAGTCGCTGCAGCAAACGGCCACATACCAGTGTAGCTGACGGCACCTCTCCTGAGCGACCCTGACTAGCTCACACTTTCTGCCCTCAACATCCTAGGATCCCCGCAGGGGTCTGCCCAAAGCCCTGATGCATGCACAAGACTGGGAGAATGAGAGGGTTAACCCCTCCAAAATAACCCTGGATCAGTGTGGGATAGACGCTCACCATTAAAACCTCCTTCTTCCCCGTCTTGAGTAGATTTTGAGGGGCATTCTGTGCAGCTCCCCAGAAGGTCCAGCCAGGAGTGGACGGTGGCCCAGTGACCACAGCAGTCACCAGCTCGATAAGCGCCTTCGATTGGCATTTCTTCTTTACCATTGGAATCTCCCCAGTTCCTCACTCTCATTCCCCGATCACTTTCAAAGTATACCACCTGGACTCAGTCCTTTGTCTTGGACTCAACTTTAGGCTGGGCCACGTGCGAATTCTAATGAAATTCAACCTGGTTTACTCAGTAGTGACCTAGAACTGTTTTGGTTTGCATTTGCACCTTCTCCCTCACTGTACGAGGGCCTAGATGTACGTAGGATGTGAGATGGTTTCCAGGGCTGGTTTCAAGCCAAACAAAAAGAACAGATTTTACTTGTCTCTTTTAGAGCACTGAGTGTGGCAGGTTTCACTCCAGCTGGCAAAAGTTGTCATGACTGGGTGGGGTTTCTGAGGATGTGAACATTCCTTCTTAGCTTTTAGGATGGCTTAGGAAATGGCTGCCTGCTCTGTCCTGGACTCCATGTATTTCAGGGGCTACCTTCAAGCAAGGAGCAGACTTCCCATCACCTGCTCCACGGAGCTCTGGAGAGAGCAGGCAATTTGTAACTGACAATGACAGGAAGTATGTTCCTGTCCAGGTTTCCCAAGATGGGGGAGGGTTTTTGTTTCCTCTCAGAGAGTTGAATCTTCAGAAGAAATTTAACAAAGCCTCAGGTGGAATTTCTGCCCAGATGGGACCAGATCACAAGGAAGATCTCGTCACTTCTGCAGTATCTTTGATTATATGTGCTGCCATTTTGTAAGATTTAGGTTTCAACCTTCAAGAAGTTTATTTCCTAATCTCCTCGCTCCTCCAAAGAAACAGACTTGCAAAGAGGATACTTACTCTGTCACCAGTTATGGCTTTATTCACCTGGCCTCCAGGACGGAAACATAACAGGCTGTTTGAACTGATCTGAATTCCTATCCTGGGATTGCCTTCTGCTTGTTTTATTTTGCTCATAATGTAGATATTATGCATGTTTGTATAAATCTAAATTTTTAGATATGGGTGCACATGTGTCCATAAAAGCATCTGATCCTAAGAGTAGCTTTTATCTGAGGATTAGGACAACAGTGATGTGTCTACCTCAAAACTTGGAGTGAAAGTCGTCCTCGAGATGGAATCCTTATTTTAAACTTTGTATTTTGGCATATTTTCAGATTTACAGAAAATTGCAAGAATAGCACAAAAAGTCCCATGTATCCTTCACCAGATCCTCTAAGTTTTAACATCTTACCATGTTTACTTTATCTCTCTCTCTCACACACACACACACACACACACTCACACTTGTTTTTCTTCTTAACTTTTTGAGAGCAAGTTGCAGACATGACATCCCTTTGCCCCTGAGTACTTCAGTGTGCATTTCCTAAAAAAAAGGCAAAGTCTCTTCTGTAACCACAGTAAAATGATCAAAATCAGCAAAGTAACACTGACACAATACTACTAGCTAACCTATAGACCTTGTTCAAATTTTGCTAGTTGCCCAATAATGTCTTTTTTTTTTGCAACGCCTCGCAGCTTGCGGGATCCTAGTTCCCCGACCAGGGATGCAACCTGCGCCCTCGGCAGTGAAAGCTCAGAGTCCCAACCACTGGACAGCCAGGGAATTTCCCAGTAATGTCTTTTGTAGCAAAAGAAAATCTCAGATCATAACATTGCATTCAGGTGTCACATCTCTATGGTTTCCTTTATTTTTTTTTTTTGAATAGTGTCTCCGTCTTTCCTTGACTTCATGAATTTGAGTTTTTTGGAAGGTGCAGGACAGTTATTCTGCAGAATGTCTCTCAGTGTAGATTTATCTGATGTTTCATCATGATTAGACTCAGATGATGCAGGCTTGGGCAGGAATATCACAGTGTTGCTGTATTCTCTGTGTGTCATATTAGGAGATACATCAAATCTATTTGTTACTAGTGATGGTAGCTTGGCTAATTTAGTGAAGGTGGTGTCTGCCAGGTTTTTCCATTATTCAGTTATTATTTTCCCTTTGTAATTAATGAGTATCATGTGGGAAAATCCTTTGAAATTCTATAAATATCCTTTTACTCATAAAATTTTCACCCACTAGTTTTAGAATCCATTGATGACTCCTAACTGAATCAATGAAAATCAATGATGATTTTCTAGAATATAGCTCTTAAGAGGTTAGTCTTTGGGTTGATCTGCAGAACAATTTTATTAAATATTTATATGAAAAACCTTATTGGGTATATTGGTCAGCTTGGGCTGCCATAACACAATACTGCAGATGGGTTGGCTTAAACACAGAAATTTATTTTCTCACAGTTCTGGAGGCTGGAAGTCCAAGATCAAGGTGTCAGCATGGTCTGTTCTGGTAAGGACCCTCTTACTGGCTTGCGGACAACTGCCTTCTTGCTGTGTCTTCACATGGTGGAGGGGGAAAGAGAGAGAGAGAGAGAGGGAGCTTCTCCTTTTATAAGGCCACCAATTTTATCGTATTATGGCCCCACCCTGATGATATCATTTAAACTTATCTCTTAAAAGCCCTATCTTCAAATACCATCACATTGGGGGTTACAGCTTCAACACATGAATTTTGCGGGGGACATAATTCAATCTATAGCATTGGGATTGTAATTGTCATTGTATCATCTTTGTAAATTAATTTTGGGAAATTGATACCTTTACAATATGGAAACTTCACATCCAGGAATATGGTATATGTCAATTTTTCATCTTATTTTATGTTATTTATAAAAATCTGTGGTTTTCTTCATTTATACCCAGCATATATGTTATGTTTGTTTATTAGATTTTTTTCTTGCCATTCCAAAGGGAATCTATTTTTCATTATACTTTCTAACTAAATATTTCTGGAATGTAGGAAAACACTCTTTGATGTAATATTTATTTCATATTTGCCTCTTTGTTTCAATAATTTTCCAATTGATTATCCTGCATTTCTTAGAGATATTATTTTTTAAATTTTCAAATAATGGTAATTTGGTCAGTTTCTTTCTAAACTTTGTGCGTTTCTTTTTCATTCTTTTTTCTCATGTTATTAAGCTCTGTAAGTAAATAGAGCTTTCAGATCAATATTAAATAACTGTCATGATCATGGGTAACCAAGGTGAGATCCTGATGCTAAATGATAAATTCTCCTGAATTTCACTGCAGGTGAGCATAATACAGGGAGGTGCCATGGCAGGTGTAGAGAGATGCGTTCTGAAGCCAAACTGTGTGTGTTCCAATCCCAGCTGGGTTCATTACACTCTCTTCTCTACTGTTGCGCTGGGTGGACTTGGGCAAGTTACTTAACTTTTCTGTTCTTGGTTCCAGCACTTGTAAAGTAGGGCTGGTAACAGTATTTCCCCATGGAGCTATTGGGAAAATTAAATGCATTCATATATGTAAAGTACTTAAATAGAGACTGGCATGTAATAAATCCTATGTAAGTGCTTGCTGCTGTTTATAATATGGTATTGCCTGCTCTCTTGAAATATTTTTTAACATTTTAACAAAATATCACATTTTTCCTAGTTGACTAAGAGCTTTTTCTGGAATAGATGTTTAATATTATCAAATGCCTTTTCTTTTCTTTTCTTTTTTATACAGCAGGTTCTTATTAGTCATCCATTTTATACACATCAGTGTATACATGTCAATCCCAATCTCCCAATTCATCACACCACCACCATCCCCACCCCACCACCGCTTTCCCCCCTTGGTGTCCATACGTTTGTTCTCTACATCTGTGTCTAAATTTCTGCCCTGCAAACCAGTTCATCTGTACCAGTTTTCTAGGTTCCACATATATGCGTTAATATACGGTATTTGTTTTTCTCTTTCTGACTTACTTCACTCTGTATGACAGTCTCTAGATCCATCCACGTCTCTACAAATGACCCAATTTCGGTCCTTTTTATGGCTGAGTAATATTCCATTGTATATATGTACCACATTTTCTTCATCCAGTCGTCTGTCGATAGGCATTAAGGCTGCTTCCACGACCTGGCCATTGTAAATAGTGCTGCAATGAACATTGAGGTGCATGTGTCTCTTTGAATTATGGCTTTCTCTGGGTATATGCCCAGTAGTGGGATTGCTGGGTCATATGGTAGTTCATCCCTAGCCTTCTAAGGAACCTCCACACTGTTCTCCACAGTGGCTGTATCAATTTACATTCCCACCAACAGTGCAAGAGGGCTCCCCCCTCTCCACACCCTCTCCAGCATTTGTTGTTTGTAGATTCTCTGATGATGCCCATTCTAACTGGTATGAGGTGATACCTCACAGTAGTTCCGATTTGCATTTCTCCAATAATTAGTGACGTTGAGCAGCTTTTCATGTGCTTCTTGGCCATCTGTATGTCTTCTTTGGAGAAATGTCTACCCAGGTCCTCTGCCCATTCTTGGATCGGGTTGTTTGTTTTTTTAATATTGAGCTTCATGTGCTGTTTATATATTTTGGAGATTAATCCTTTGTCCGTTGATTCGTTTGCAAATATTTTCTCCCATTCTGAGGGTTGTCCCTTCATCCCGTCTATGGTTTCCTTTGTTGTGCAAAAGCTTCTAAGCGTCATTAGGTCCCATTTGTTTATTTTTGTTTTTACTTCCATTACTCTAGGAGGTGGATCAAAAAAGATCAGAGTGTTCTTCCTATGTTTTCCTCTAAGAGTTCCATAGTGTCCGGTCTCACATTTAGGTCTCCAATCCATTTTGAGTTTATTTTTGTGTATGGTGTGAGGGAGTGTTCTAATTTCACTCTTTTACATGTTACTGTCTAGTTTTCCCAGCACCACTTATTGAAGAGACTGTCTTTTCTCCATTGTATAACCTTGCCTCGTTTGTCATAGACTAGTTGACCATAGGTGCGTGGGTTTATCTCTGGACTTTCTATCTTGTTCCATTGACCTATATTTCTGTTTTTGTGCCAGTACCATATTGTCTTGATTACTGTAGCTTTGTAGTATAGTCTGAAGTCAGGGAGTCCAATTCCTCCAGCTCCACTTTTTTCCCTCAAGACTGCTGTGGCTATTTGGGGTCTTTTGTGTCTCCATACAAATTTTAAGACTTTTTGTTCTAGTTCTGTAAAAAATGCCATTGGTAATTTGATAGGGATTGCATTGAATCTGTAGATTGCTTTGGGTAGTATAGTCATTTTCACAATATTGATTCTTGCAATCCAAGAACATGGTACATCTCTCCATCTGTTTGTATCATCTTTAATTTCTTTCATCAGTGTCTTATAGTTTTCTGCATACAGGTCTTTTGTCTCCTTAGGTAGGTTTATTCCTAGGTATTTTATTCTTTTTGTTGCAATGGTAAATGGGAGTGTTTCCTTAATTTCTCTTTCAGATTTTTCATCATTAGTATATAGGAATGCAAGAGACTTCTGTGCATTAATTTTGTATCCTGTCAAATGCCTTTTCTTTTCCTGCCTTTGATTTGATGACCAATATATTTCTTTATATTGAACTATTTTTGAGTGTAATAAAATAAATTTTGCCTTGACATGGTGTACATATTTGTTTAAAAATCATTTTGTTATGGAAATTTTCAAAAGTGAGCAAAAGTAGAGAAAAGAGTGTAATGAACCTTTATGCCTAGCTTCAACAATTATCAACATTTTGCCATTTCACACACTTCACATTTTCTAATACTCAAAGTACATTTTATACAATTTTGCTTGTTGCAAATCTTGTGTTGTTTTTATATACTGTACTTTGGATTTCTTTTTTTGTTAATGTTTTGTTTAAACATTTACATCCATATTCTTAAGTGAGATTGACCTAGTTCTCACCTGTGTGTGTGATGTATTGGGTCATGGTTTTTTAAAATCAAGTTTATACTCATATTGCAGAATAAAAATTATATTTTTATATTATTTTAGCTAAATTTTCTCTAAAATTTCCTGTTACCCTTGCCATTTCTAGATTCAGCTCCTCTATGGCTACAGCATTTAAAGCCTATAGAACCATGTAAGGAATAACATAGTAAAAGATGGAAAATAAAAGTGTTACTGTTAGGTTGGAGGGTCTAAACAAGAATTTTGAAAGAATACATAAAAAGCCAAGCTTGCAAAATAAATAGACTCTGAACTGGGGGAAGGAGAAGATGTCAAAATTAATTTCAGTAGGTGTTGAGATAAAAGCATGTCCTTTGACTCCCCACACCAGGACCTCCAGTCCCTGGTAGGCAGGAAGCCCGGTTAGTGATGGGGCGCTAGGAGGAGAGGGCACCCATCATCTATTTCCCAGGGAGGGTGAATAAACAGGATGGTCCCAGCCAGGGACGCTACTAGCACACAAGATGCCTTTGTGTGATTATAAAAAGGGCTGTGTTGGAGGGGAGACCATTATTTCCTCTTTCACATCAATGTTATTTTTTAAAGTATTTTAAAATTCCTGAATGTTTGGATTTCTTTAGATAAGCTTTTGTTCTCAGCGTCTTTATTCAAAAAGGTATTTTTTTTTTGAATTGTCACAAAAGAATGTAACGTGCAATTTCTATTTACAAAGTAATTGAGTTTTGGTGTTCTGATATGAAATTAACTTTTTAAATACTCTAGAAATATTTGAAAGGAAAATGTATTCTGTGAATTACAAAGTTTAAAAGTGTGTGGCTATTGAAGAAGGTCACTAGTTTTAGGATTAGGATATTCTATATCATTATGTAATTTTGATCAACTTGAGCTTTTAAACATAAGAGATATGGATTAAATTCTTCCACTGTGATTATGATTCTGTCAACTTTTCCTTCTATTTCTAATAGACTGGCTTTATAAATTTTCATTTTAATTACACACAGAATAAAATTTCTTAGTTGCTATGCATTCATTGTGGATTTATTTTATTGTTACGAAATGCTATTTGTTTAGAAATTTTCTCAATATGATAACAATATTGCTATCCTTTTAAATTTTTCTTGGTACCTCTTCACTCATCCTTTTGTTTTTTTAAACATCTTATTGGAGTATAATTTCTTTACAATGTTGTGTTAGTTTCTGCTGTATAACAAAGTGAATCAGCTATATGTATACATATATCCCCATGTCTCTTCCCTCTTGTGTCTCCCTCCCACACTCCCTACTCCACCCCTCTAGTTGGACACAAAGCACCGAGCTGATCTCCTTGTGCTATGCGGCTGCTTCCCACTAGCTATCTATTTTACATTTGGTAGTGTATATATGTCCATGCCACTCTCTCACTTCATCCCAGCTTACCCTTCCCCCTCCCCGTGTCCTCAAGTCCATTCTCTACATCTGCGTCTTTTAAGATTCATTAGGTCTCCTTTGTTTATTTTTGTTTTTATTTCCATTTCTCTAGGAGGTGGGTCAAAAGGATCTTGCTGTGATTTATGTCTTAGAGTGTTCTGCCTATGTTTTCCTCTAAGAGTTTTATAGTATCTGGCCTTACATTTAGGTCTTTAATCCATTTTGAGTTTATTTTTGTGTCTGGTGTTAGGGAGTTTTCTAATTTCATTCTTTTTCCTGTAGCTGTCCCGTTTTCCCAGCACCACTTATTGAAGAGGCTGTCTTTTCTCCATTGTATAATCTTGCCTCCTTTGTCAAAGATGAGGTGACCATATGTATGTGGGTTTATCTCTGGGCTTTCTATCCTGTTCCATTGATCTAAATTTCTGTTTTTGTGCCAGTACCATACTGTCTTGATTACTGTAGCTTTGTAGTATAGTCTGAAGTCAGGGAGCCTGATTCCTCCAGCTCTGTTTTTCTTTCTCAAGATTGCTTTGGCTATTCGGGGTTTTTTTGTGTTTCCATACAAATTGTGAATTTTCTTGTTCTAGTTCTGTGAAAAATGCCATTGGTAGTTTGATAGGGATTACATTGAATCTGTAGATTGATTTGGGTAGTAGAGTCATTTTCACAATGTTGATTCTTGCAATCCAAGAACATATTATATCTCTCCATCTGTTTGTATCATCTTTAATTTCTTTCATCAGTGTCTTATAGTTTTCTGCATACAGGTCTTTTGTCTCCTTAGGTAGGTTTATTCCCAGGTATTTTATTCTTTTTGTTGCAATGGTAAATGGGAGTGTTTCCTTAATTTCTCTTTCAGATGTTTCATCGTTAGTGTATAGGAATGCTAGAGATTTCTGTGCATTAATTTTGTATCCTGCTACTTTACCAAATTCATTGATTAGCTCTAGTAGTTTCTGGTAGCACCTTTAGGATTCTCTATGTGTAGTATCATGTCATCTGCAAACAGTGACAGTTTTACTTCTTTCCTGATTTGGATTCCTTTTATTTCCTTTTCTTCTCTAATTGCTGTGGCTAAAACTTCTAAAACTATGTTGAATAATAGTGGTGAGAGTCAGCAACCTTGTCTTGTTCCTGATCTTAGTGGAAATGGTTTCAGTTTTTCACCACTGAGAATGATGTTGGCTGTGGGTTTGTCATATATGGCCTTTATTATGTTGAGGTTAGTTCCCTCTATGCCTACTTTCTGGAGGCTTTTTATCATAAATGGGTGTTGAATTTTGTCAAAAGGTTTCTCTGCATCTATTGAGATGATCATATGGTTTTTCTCTTTCAGTTTGTTAATATGGTTTACCACATTGATTGATTTGCATATATTTAAGAATCCTTGCATTCCTTGGATAAATCCCATTTGATCATGGTGTATGATCCTTTTAATTTGCTGTTCAATTCTGTTTGCTAGTATTTTGTTGAGGACTTTTGCATCTGTGTTCATCAGTGATATTGGCCTGTACTTTTCTTTCTTTGTGACATCTTTGTCTGTTTTCGGTATCACAGTGATGGTGGCCTCGTAGAATGAGTTTGGGAGTGTTCCTTCCTCTGCTATATTTTGGTAGAGTTTGAGAAGGATAGGCGTCAGCTCTTCTCTAAATGTTTGATAGAATTCGCCTGTGAAGCCATCTGGTCCTGGGCTTTTGTTTGCTGGAAGATTTTTAATCACAGTTTCAATTTCAGTGCTTGTGATTGGTCTGTTTATATTTTCTATTTCTTCCTGGTTCAGTCTCAGAAGGTTGTGCTTTTCTAAGAATTGTCCATTTCTTCCAGGTTGTCCATTTTATTGGCATATAGTTGTTTGTAGTAATCTCTCATGATCCTTTGTATTTCTGCAGTGTCAGTTGTTACTTCTCCTTTTTCATTTCTAATTCTATTGATTTGAGTCTTCTCCCTTTTTTTCTTGATGAGTCTGGCTAATGGTTTATCAATTTTGTTTATCTTCTCAAAGAACCAGCTTTTAGTTTTATTGATCTTTGCTATCGTTTTCTTCATTTCTTTTTCGTTTATTTCTAATCTGATCCTTATGATTTCTTTCCTTCTGCTAACTTTGGGGTATTTTTATTCTTCTTTCTCTAATTGCTTTAAGTGTAAGGGTAGGTTGTTTATTTGAGATGTTTCTTGTTTCTTGAGGTAGGATTGTATTGCTATAAACTTCCCTCTTAGAACTGCTTTTGTTGCATCCCATAGGTTTTGGGTCATCGTGTTTTCATTGTCATTTGTTTCCAGGTATTTTTTGATTTCCTCTTTGATTTCTTCAGTGATCTCTTGGTTATTAAGTAGTGTATTGTTTAGCCTCCATGTGTTTGTATGTTTTACAGATTTTTTCCTGTAACTGACATCTAGTCTTATAGCATTTAATGTTGTCCCAGAGGTCTCTGAGACTGTCCTCAATTCTTTTCATTCTTTTTTCTTTATTCTGCTCTGCAGTAGTTATTTCCACTATTTTATCTTCCAGGTCACTTATCCGTTCTTCTGACTCAGTTATTCTGCTATTGATTCCTTCTAGAGAATTTTTAATTTCATTTATATAGTGTTGTTCACCATTGTTTGTTTGCTCTTTAGTTCTTCTAGGTCCTTGTTAAACGTTTCTTGTATTTTCTCCATTATATTTCCAAGATTTTGGATCATCTTTACTATCATTACTTTGAATTCTTTTTCAGGTAGACTGTCTATTTCTTCTTCATTTGTTTTGTCTGGTGGGTTTTTACCTCGCTCCTTCATCTGCTGTGTATTTCTCTGTCTTCTCATTTTGTTTAACTTACTGTGTTTGGGGTCTCTTTTTTGCACGCTGCAGGTTTGTAGTTCCCGTTGTTTTTGGTGTCTGCCCCCAGTGGGTAAGGTTGGTTCAGTGGGTTGTGTAGGCTTCCTGGTGGAGGGGACTGGTGCCTGTGTTCTGGTGGATGAGGCTGGATTTTGTCGTTCTGGTGGACAGTACTGCATCTGCTGGGTGTCTGTGACCTTATTATGATTTTAGGCAGCATCTCTGCTAATGGGTGGGGTTTGTTCCTGTCTTGATAGTTGGTTGGCATAGGGTGTCCAGCACTGTAGGTTGCTGCTCATTGAGTGGATCTGGGTCTTAGCGTTGAGACGGAGATCTTGGGAGATCTTTCACAGTTTGATATTACATGGAGCCAGGAGGTCTCTTGTGGACCAATGTCCTGAACTCGGCTCTCCCACCTCAGAGGCTCAGGCCTGAGACCCAGCTGGAGCACCAAGACCCTGTTAGCTGCACGGCTCAGAAGAAAAGGGAGAAAAAAAGAAAGAAAGAAAGAATAAAATAAAATAAAATAATGTTATTAAAATAAAAAATTTTTTTAATTATTAAAAATAAAAAATTTAAAAAGTATTTTAAAAAAAGAAAGAAAGAAAGAGAGAAAGAACACCCAAACCAAAAAACAAATCCACCAATGATAACAAGTGCTAAAAACTATACTAAAAAAAAAGAAAAAAATCGAACAGACAGAACCCTAGCACAAATGGTAAAAGCAAAGCTACACAGGCAAAATCACACAAAGAAGCATACACATACACACTCACAAAAAGAGAAAAAGGAAAAAAAAAATCTATATATAAAAACAAAAAGCAAGAGAGCAACCAAATCAATAAACAAATCTACCAATGATAATAAACTCTAAATACTAAACTAAGATAAACATAAAACCAGAAACAAATTAGACGCAGAAAGCAAATTCCAAGTCTATAGTTGCTCCCAAAGTCCACTGCCTCAATTTTGGGATGATTTGTTGTCTATTCAGGTATTCCACAGATGCAGGGTACATCAAGGTGATTGTGGAGATTTAATCCGCTGCTCCTGAGGCTGCTGGGAGAAATTTCCCTTTCTCTTCTTTGTTCGCACAGCTCCTGGGGTTCAGCTTCGGATTTGGCCCTGCCTCTGCGTGTAGGTTATCTGAGGGCGTCTGTTTTTTGCTCAGACAGGACGGGGTTAAAGTAGCAGCTGATTAGGGGGCTCTGGCTCACTCAGGCTGGGGGGAGGGAGGGGTACGGAATGCGGGGTGAGCCTGCAGCTGCAGAGGCTGGTGTGGCATTGCAACAGCCTGAGGCACGCTGTGTGTTCTTCTGGGGAAGTTGTCCCTGGATCACGGGACCCTGGCAGTGGCAGGCTGCACAGGCTCCAGGGAGGGGAGGTGTGGATAGTGACCTGTGCCTGCACACAGGCTTCTTGGTGGCTGCAGCAGCAGCCTTAGCATCTCATGCCCGTCTCTGGTGTCCGCGCTGAGAGCCGTGGCTCGCGCCCATCTCTGGAGCTCGTTTAGGTGGTGCTCTGAATCCCCTCTCCTCGCGCACCTCGAAACAATTGTCTCTTACTTCTTAGGCAGGTCTAGAGTTTTCCCTGGACTCCCTCCCGGCTAGCTGTGGTGCACTAGCCCCCTTCAGGCTGTGTTCACGCAGCCAACCCCAGTCCTCTCCCTGGGATCTGAACTCCGAAGCTGGAGCCTCAGCTCCCAGCCCCCTCCTGCCCTGGTGGGTGAGCAGACAAGCCCCTCAGGCTGGTGAGTGCTGGTTGGCACTGATCCTCTATGTGGGAATCTCTCCGCTTTGCCCTCTGCACCCCTATTGCTGCGCCCTTTTCCATGGCTCTGAAGATTCTCCCCCCCTAACCCCCATCTCTGTCAGTGAAGGGGCTTCGTAGTGTGTGGAAACTTTTCCTCTTTCACAACTCCCTGCCAGAGGTGCAGGTCCTGTCCCTATTCTTTTGTCTCTGTTTTTTCTTTTTTCTTTTGCCCTACCCAGGTACATGGGGAGTTTCTTGCATTTTGGGAAGTCTGAGGTCTTCTGCCAGTGTTCACTAGGTGTTCTGTAGGAGTTGTTCCACATGTAGATGTATTTCTGATGTATTTGTGGGGAGGAAGGTGATCTCCACGTCTTATTCCTCCACCATCTTGAAGGTCTCCCAGATTGCTTTCTTAATTGGGTCATCTTGGGCCTCTATTTCCTGATCTGTAAAATGGGTTGCGTACTGCATTTCCCAGAGTCCTCATTTTCCCGGGAGTCCCTCAGTTGCTGGAGGAGGGAGGCTGCAGTCAAAGCCTCCGCTCAAGCTCTCCCCATCCCATTCTGCCTTCCTGTCTCCTGTTTGCCTGTTTTACATGTCAAGATGACGTCATGACCTAATATCCATCCAAGGACTGCCTGTCCTTTGTGATCTAGCTGAAATGGTGTTGGATCCCTCGCTTTGATGCTGGTGGAGATCCAAATCTTCCTCTTGATTTATGTTTTTGATTTATGGATTTGTTTTTGTTTTATGGATTATGTTCTTGATTTATGGATTTATGTTTAATCCATTTATGTTTAATCCATGTTATGTTCCTTTGGCTTCCTTGGGTTTTGGATTTCTCGTGGGCTACTCTGCCATACCAAGTCAACCCTGATACGCAGCAGCCCTTCATTTCTATAACAGCAAATTCCTGTATCACAGACATCCTTGAGCTTAATAACATTTTCCGGAGGATGGTTCTAGGGAGGGGGCTCACAGTCCTTTGTCATCTTGCCAGCTCCCTGTTGCCTTCCTAACCCTGCCCCTCACCCCATCCCTGCGGGGCTGCCCTGGAAGTTCCAAGTTCTCCCCTTCAGTCATGCAAGGCAACCTCTCTCTGCCTCCAAAGCTTGGAGCCAGGCCTTGGAGAGGCTCCCCTTTGACTTGAGGTGTGCAGCAAAGGACGACAATTCTTCCCCTGAGAAAGAGCCTGTCGCTGGTATTTAGGTTGTCACGTGTTCCTCTTTCTTTTCATATGGTGACCATTTTGCTTTTTAAAAGGGTTTCATTACTGAACATAGTTTGAAAGCCATTGCACAGTACTGTTTTCTTGCGACTCAAGCATGCCATGAATTTTACTGCATTATCAACAAGACTTCCAGATAAATTCGTGCTTTCATCCAATTAAAATGTTAGCTAATATTGATATTTTCATTGTATAATAGTTCATCGTACAAAAATCTGAACCAGTAGTTTTCAAACTGCAGGTAACATTTGTTTAGAAAAGAAATAGAATACAGTAGAAAATATCAGAGTGCATTAATTTAGTAAGGGTAAATATTTTTTCATGAAACTTTGGTTTCATTTCTGTGTGTGTGTGCGTGTGTGTACACGCACCTACGCCTGTGTTCTGGGTCACAAAGTAAAATAACTTCTTTCTTACCATGGATCACAGTCAAAAAGTTTGAAAATCACTGCATGGACAATACTATAACAAAAACCCGAGAACTCCAAACCCAGTTCTATCCCAGCCAGTTCCACTCAGTTCTAGAACATCATACAATATCATTTCAGGGGTTTTTTTTGGCTTGTTGTTGTTTTGTTTTTAAATTAACATTACAGATAGAGCTGGAGCAGAGACCTTCCCCCACCCCACGAACCCCGCCTTGATTCCATTCCTCTTCTTGTTGCCCAGTGGTCACTTCATAAAGTTGTATCTATGGTTCCCCTGCATGTTTTTATGCTATTACTACATATTAAGCATATGGAATTGTTTTGTGTGTTTTATGTTATTATTTATTTTAAGTGGTTTCAAAGAATATCATTCTGGAACTTTTTATTTTCTCTTGACACAATAATTTTCAGACTTCCCTTGCTGGTATGTGTGGCTCCAGTTCTGTTATGCTTACTGCAGTATAAATACACTGAAAGTTATTTACCCATTTTATTCTTGAAGGACATTTCATTTACAATTATGAAAAATATTGCAATGATCATTCTTGTATAACTTTGTCCACCTGTGACAAAAAACTGTTATAAAACATTTTTATAAGCCAGAAAAGATGGCTTGATTAAAGGGAGAGTCATGCCATATTCATGTTTATAATGTCAATTTCTCCAAACTAATAAAATTACGTCCCCAACTCATACCTTAAAAGAATTGATGGTAGCATGAATTAAAAGACTTGAGTGTATAAAACAAGTAAAAAATAAAATGCAGGAAAATATTTTTGATGTTGGAGTTAGAAAGTATTTTTTAAGTACTAAAGGAAAGCACAAACAATAAAGAAAAAGATTAAACTTTCTACTTTTTTTTTTTTTAAGTTTAAAAAAATTTTTTTATTTATTTATTTATGGCTGTGTTGGGCCTTCGTTTCTGTGCGAGGGCTTTCTCTAGTTGCGGCAAGCGGGGGCCACTCTTCATCGCGGTGTGCGGGCCTCTCACTATCGCGGCCTCTCTTGTTGCGGAGCACAGGCTCCAGACGCGCAGGCTCAGTAATTGTGGCTCACAGGCCCAGCTGCTCCACGGCATGTGGGATCTTCCCAGACCAGGGCTCGAACCCATGTCCCCTGCATTGGCAAGCAGATTCTCAACCACTGCACCACCAGGGAAGCCCTAAACTTTCTACTTTATTAACCTTTAATGTTTCTCTTTGTTGGAAGTTACTAATATAAAAGTTAAAATACGATTGATTCACAACTTTGAAGAAGATATTTGTAAAGTACAAAATCTACAAGGAATGGTAGTACTTTTTAAAAAAATTCATTACACCTGGAAAGCTTTCTTTTCTGTCTAGCCAAAGGCCCACTCTTAAGTACAGTTTTCTTGCTTACCTCTTATTTCCTGCATAACTACGTCTACTCTTACACATTGGCTGATGTTGCTCCCTCTTTGAAAAATGATCTAGTCCCACCTACATTTCCCTGTGGACATTTTACCTAGTCCTAAGGCCCAGATTTACCATGACTTTTCCAGATTCACATACATGACTTTGAAAACTTCCTCTCTCAGTCCTTCAAAGCAGCTTGTTTAATATTTTTCTTTTGAAATACACCAGTCAACTTTTAAAAATAAATTCACACCTGCATCAAAGGCTGAACTTATAGTTGGAGACCAATATCTAATACTCCTGCAGCTTGTAATGGATCAAATGATGTCCTCCAAAAATTCACGTCTACCCTGAACCTCAGAATGTGACCTGATTTGCAAATAGGGTGCAGATGTAATTAGTTAAAGACTGAGATGAGATCGTACTGGATTAGGATGGGACCTAAATCTAATGACTGGTGTCCTCAAGAAGAAGAGAAGACACCCAGAGACACTGAGAAGAAAGCCATGTGAACATGGAGGCTGATTGGAGAGGTGCAGCCATACAAGCCAAGGAATGCTGACATTTCCAGGAGCCACTAGGAACTAGGAAGAATCAAGGAAGAGTTCTTCCCCAGAGCCATAGGAGAGGACATGGCTCTATTTTTACCTTGATATTGGAGTTCTAGACTTCCAAAACTGTAAAAGAATAAATTTATTCTTTGTTCTCATCTACCCAGTTTATGACAATTTATCACACAGGTAATGTGTTAGAAACGAATATGTAGATACAGGTTTATATGCTAATCAGGCCAATCTACTTCAAAGTTTCTGCCATACGGTGACCTGAAGCACATCTTTATTTCATTTATTACTGTGGCTTGTGCCGTATGCCTTGACTGAAGTCACCCCAGCCGTGCGGGCCACAGCCGATTGTGCCAGGGATCAGTGTCTAGCCAAAGACAATGAGTAGGGCATGAGGAAGTCATCTTTGAGGTGACTTGAAGACAACTTTGCCCAAAAGGGGTACTCTGTATTGGAAAGTGGCCGCCCAATGCAATCTGATCTGATTTCTTTGGAAGTCTCCATACTAGGTGAGCCCTGAAAATGTTGATCACTTATGCTTTAATCATGATCCTAATTGCTGTATTACCTTGTCAGTTCTTTAGGATGCCAGCGTATGTACCAGACCTGGACACAATGGAACAGAGAATGTTTGTACAACGATCAGGTGACTCCCCATCAGGTGAGACCCTTCCTATGGGTCTTAATAGTAAAATTCCATCATTGATGGATACGTTTGCTCATCTTTCCTTACATTTACAAGAAATCTGAAAAATATCTTTAATATGATCTCTAAACAGTTTATTCTCAAAGGCCTTGTTGTACATTATATCACCTCCTCTGAAAAGCATTCTCTGATTCTCCCAGGCAATGTTAGCTTCTCCCTTATATACCTCTGCTACAGCACAAAGCATATGGTAGAGATCGTTTGAGTTCATATTTTTGTCACCCCGATAGAATGTGAATCTCTGTAGTACAGTGTTAGACACTGCTTTGTCTCTGGACCACTGTACCCCCATAGATCTGCTATCACACTGACTGTTCTACTGGCACTAGTAATTGACTAGCTTGCCTCCCCCAATAATGGGTGAGTAACTTGAGGAGAGTGATTCTGTTTGGTTCATCTTTGTATCTCCAGCACTGAGTAGTATCTGGTACACACACAGTATGTGGTCAATAAGTCATATTCAATAAAAGTTCTAGCAGAGCTGAGTGGTAATATTAAATTTTGCCAACAGATGTCGCTGTGATAACAAAAGTTACCATCATGCAACACCCACGTAGCTAAGTATGTATGATCACATTTAATCCTCCCAACAACCCTATCCTACAGGTGAGGAAATGGAAGCTTGGAGAAGTGATGTTGCCTTCCTAAGATCTCTAAGCTAGTAGGCTGAGAAGCAGAATTCAAAGCCAAGTTCATCTCCTTCACAGGTCTGCTCTTAATCTTTACCAATGTGCCTGAAAATTCTTAACTTCCAGACATCAAGTGATACTAATATACGTAAATCATTAACATGATCTACTAAATAACTTGTCTAAATTTTAGATTCATATCTTACATTTATTATATAACAGTGGTTCACAAGTGGGGGCAATTTTGCCCCCTGGTGATATTTGACAATATCTGGAAACATTTTTGGTTGTCACAACTTAGGGTGGGATGTTATTTAGCATTTAGTTGGTAAAGGCCAGGGCTGTTCCTCCACAACAAAGAATTATCCATCCCCAAACCCTGCTATGTTAGGATAGAATGACTACTTGAAATTTAAAATACTTTAATATTTTGGCAAGGGCTTCCCTGGTGGCACAGTGGTTGAGAATCTGCCTGCCAATGCAGGGGACACGGGTTCGAGCCCTGGTCTGGGAAGATCCCACATGCCGCGGAGCAACTGGGCCCGTGAGCCACAACTACTGAGCCTGCGCGTCTGGAGCCTGTGCTCCGCAACAAGAGAGGCCGCGATAGTGAGAGGCCCACACACCGTGTTGAAGAGTGGCCCCCATTTGCCGCAACTAGAGAAAGCCCTTGCACAGAAACGAAGACCCAACACAGTCATAAATAAGTAAATAAAATTTTTAAAAAAACGAAAAAAACCCCCGAAGTCAGCACCTAGAGGGGTGGGACAGGGAGGGTGGGAGGGAGACACAAGAGGGAGGGGATATGGGGATGTATGTATGCATATAGCTGATTCACTTTGTTATACAGCAGAAACTAACACAACATTGTAAAGCAATTCTACTCCAATAAAGATGTTAAACAAAACAAAATACAACAGAAGTCAGCATTTCAACAGAAATCCAGAGGCTTCCTTCCTGCATTATAAGCTGGCAGAAAGGAAAGGTCCTGATCATAGCAGAGTGACATATGGGAGGATGAATGGAAGTGGACTCAACCGCAGTTAAGGTGTTGGTACAGCTCACGATCCCAGTCCCATCCCGTCTTACCAAGGAAGCTGAAGTGACAGATCCTAACAGGACTCCAGATTTTCCCAAGATTTATTATCCAATCAGAAATGCTAGGAAGAGTGAACAGATAAGAACACAACAAGCCTGCAGACCAACTGCCCATGGGAGGCGGGTTGTGGAGACAGACTCCCCTGTGGGAAAGGAATTGGTCTTTCCAAAATCAGGCAATCTGGCCAGAAGTTAATTCTCAAAAATTCAATGAGTCAAAATTCAGTTCATCAAATGACCAACTCGTTAAACTTACCATATTTATCAATTGTAGCATTGGAGTTTAAGAGCTTTCAAGTGACTGTTTTATAGCTTTGGCAGAAATATTCATGTTTGGTTACTGATTATGTAATAAGACTTCCTAATTATGAACTAATCTAAAATTGTTCTGCCACCTGAGAAACTGGCAAGCAAATTCCGAAATTCTTAAAGTTCGGCCAAAGAGAAATCACGATAAATGAACATTTTTCCGTGTAAAGTGCTATTTTTCTGTCACTCGAACATATTGTAAATGTGATAAGATCTTCTTTGTTACTTCTGATATCTTTCTGGTGCTTTTGAATGTATTTTTCTATTTTTAAAAGCTTTCCATCATCAGTATTGACTTGCTAATCCCTCAAATCAGCCTTGTATATATTTCTAGCAATTAATTTTTTTAAAGATAAACTAGATGAAAAAAATGTTAAAGAAATCAGCATTGACTGAAAACATGTTGCTAAAATGAAATTTTCATGTCTAATAAGGAACAGTCTGGATGTGTTGACTTGTCATAATTTGTATAAAAATTAGACATAAAATGTTAATACCATTCAAATCAAGAGAAAAAGAATGAGAATTCTCAGAAGAAATGACCGTAGTAGACTATATGCTTATACCTCAGATTTCATATCTATTAACTACAAATGTGAAATTGTGAAGAAGGATTAAAAATCCTAAAAATGCTTAAAGATTGGTAAAAACAGCAACAAGAAGACATTTTAAAAAAGAAATGAACCCACATTATATGGACAGTTAATTTACGACAAAGGAGGCAAGAATATACAATGGGGAAAGATAGCCTCTTCAAGAAATGGTGTTAGAAAAACTGGACAGCTACATGCAAAAAAATCAAACTGGACTACTCTTTCACACCATGCACACAAATAAATTCAAAGTAGATTAAAGACTTAAATGGAAGACCTGAAATCATAAAACCTCTAGAAGGAATCACAGGCAGTATGCTCTTTGACATTGGTCTTAGTAATATTTTTTTGGATATGGCTCCTCAGGCTAGGGAAACAAAAGCAAAAATAAACAAATGGGACTAAATCAAACTAAAAAGCTTTTGCACAGTGAAGGAAATTATCAACAAAATGAAAAAGCTGTTTACTGAATGGGTGAAGAAAATTGTAAATGATATATCTGATAAGTCGTTAATCTCCAAAATATATAAAGAACTCATACACCTCAACATCAAAAAAACCCACAAACAACCCAATTAAAAAATGGGCAGAAGACCTGAATAGACACTTTTCCAAAGAAGACATACAGATGGCCAAAAGGCAAATGACAAGATCCTCAATACCACAAATCATCAGGGAAATGCAAATCAAAACCACAGTGAGATATCAGCTCAAACCTGTCAGAATGGCTATCATCAAAAACACAAGAAATAACAAGTGTTGGTGAGGATATGGAGAAAAGGTAACCCTTGTGCACTATTGGTGGGAGTGTAAATTGGTGCAGTTGCTATGGAAAACAGTATGAAGATTCCTCAAAAAATTAAAAGGAGAACTACCATATGATCCAGCAGTTCCACTCCTGGGTATTTATCTGATGAAAATGAAAACAGTAATTCAAAAAGATATATGCACCCCCTATGCTCATTGCTGCATTATTTACAATAACCAAGATATGGAATTAACCTAAGTGCCCATCAATAGATGAATGGATAAAGAAGATGTGAGATATATATATAACACAATGGAATATTACTCAGCCATAAAAAGAATGAAATCTTGCCACTTACAACAACATGGATGGACCTAAAGGGTATATGCTAAGTAAAATAAGTCAGAGAAAGACAAATACTATATGATTTTAAGTATATGTAGAATCTAACAAACAAAACAAATGAACAAACATAACCGAAAAGAAACATCATATATAAAGAGAACATGTGGCTACCAGAGGGGAAGGGGTGGGGTAGGAGAGAAGTAGGTGAGGGAAATTAAGAGGTACAAACTCCCAGTTGCAAAATAAATGAGTCACAGGTATGAAATGTACAGTGTGGGGAATATAGTCAATAATTATGTAATATTTTTGTATGGTGACAGATGGTAACTAGATTTATCGTGGTGAACATTTCGAAATGCACAGAAATACTCAATCACTATGTTGTGTAATAGGAACTAACATAGTGTTGTAGGTCAGTTATACTTCAAAAACAAAGTTGTAGAAAAACAGATCAGATTTGTGACTACCAGAGGCAGGGGCTGGGGGGAAGGGGAATTGGATGAACTCAGTCAAAAGGTACCAACTTCCAGTTATAAGATAAGTAAGTACTAGGGATGTAATGTACAACATAATAAATATAATTATCACATATGAAAGTTAAGAGGGTAAATCCTGAGCTCTTATCACAAGGAAAAAAACTTTTTTTCTATTTTTTTAATGTCGTATCTACATGAAATGATGGATGTTCAATAAACCTATTGTGATAATCATTTCATGATATATCAATATATGTCAAATCATTATGCTGTACACAAACTGATACAGTGCTCTGTGTCAATTATATCTCAATAAAACCAGAAGAAAAAAAAGATCTCAAAATTGATTAAAAAATCAACATTAACTGAAAAATTCTCACATAGAATGCTGAAGTTTTTGTTTCTGATAATGAAATATTTAACATTTAGAAAATTATATTTCACTACTGAGAATAAAGGTTGAACATTCTTAAAGCTATTACATAGTCACTGTTAAAATGGTTAACAGCATTTCTGATAAGCATGGGAATGTGGTAAATTTAGCAAATTATTTGGTCAATTGTCTTCATCAGATTGGTGAATCAGTGAACTGAACTCCAGGGCTCTGGCTCTTGGCAAGCTGACTTTGGGTGCACGCAGAAATGCGTTTCCGGTTGTGGCACAAAAGGCAGAAGCTGTGTCCTGTGACCTCTAATTACTCTGTATAGGGTCAGCTGGTGCAGAGTTCCTGGGCCTGGAAAGGATTGGAAGGACTGTTGTGGGGCAAGGGTCAAGCAAGGGACCAGGGACCCGTGATTACATGGCTCAGCAGCCCTGAGGGCCCAACCGAGACCCATGAACACCAAGCTGTAGAGATGACAACACTGATCAGACCTGGTCCCCGGTCCGCTTTCTCACTTCCTTCAGTTCTTTGCCCACTTGCCATCCTGAGTGCCCTGTGTAAAGCAACATCCTTCATCTCTTTCTACTGCCTTATCCACCTTGACTTTTTCACAATACTAACCTCACCTGTTAATTTGTTTGCTTATTCACCTCCCCTTGCTAGAATGTAAGCTGCATGAAATCAAGATCGTGTGTGTTTTCTTTTCTGCTGTATTCCTAGTGCCTAGAAGAGTGTAGATCCTGAGAACATGTTCAATAAATATTTGTAGAATGGATGAACAAATGAATGAGTGAATAATGTACAAGAACCTCCATGATAAGGCCCTGGTCTATCTCTTTCACCTACTCCTGTTTTCTTTTACTAGGTCCTGTTTTCTAGCCATGCTGGAATACCCAATCACTGTTTCCAGATAAAGTTAAGCTTTTCTCACTTGCCCTGTATTGTTTTAAATTTACTGCTCCATTTGCCTAGAGCCTCCTCTCTTGTTTTGCCGATGCTGTGGACGCCTGCTCGTCACTCAGCCCACACTTGGAGCCTTCTCTCTGTCACCAGGAACATCTGGCCATGGGCTGCCTCACTGTTTGGCACGTCTACCTGATAGTGCTTGTGTAGATCACCCTGACTTCTAGCTATCTGTACATACAACTCCATCTGCACTATGCTATACGCTTCTTAGATCACAATTGTACCTTGATCACCTTTATTTCCCCAGCACCTGTCATAGGGCCCAATACAAGTTTGTTGAGTAAATGAGTCTAGGACTGGGGATGGGTTGAGTTGATTTGTCAGTGAAGCAGAGAAGCAGAAATACAGGTTCCTAACCATCGGTAGTCAAGCCAGGCCCCGGGGATGGCAGATGGCACAGAAGATGGCCCATCCTAACTGCATGTACTTACCTTACTGAGGTGAGTTGGGCTGAAGCACAAGGGACCCATGTGGTCTCCTGGGTTCCTCTAACATCAAGCCTCAATGAGAGACAAGAAAAATGCCCAGTGATTATTTCTCCATTCATCTCCCACCCACAGGGTCAGAGCAGGAGCCCAAAGGAAAGAAAAGGACTGGATTCAGCCACGACGTTGAAATCCCATCTCTCTGGGCTCCACATGGATCCATATAAGGGGTGGGGGGCCATTCCCAAGTCCTAAGTAAACGTTGCCTGGGAGCAAAGAGGGAGGGGGGAACAGGTGTGTGAGGCGGTCAAATCAGGGAGCCAGTCAAAGATGGCGCCACACTGCATTTAGCAGAGGTAGATTGTAATGTCTTTATTCTTAACTTCACCAACAGTTAGTACCTGGAAACAACTGAGTCCTTGGCCCTGATTGCTTGTCTTCCACAGGGAGCATGGAGAGGGGAGGGAGGTAAGGCCTGAGCTCCTCCTAAAAGCTAGCAAGCCGCCATGGTCCCTGGTTCTCATCTCCCAGGAAGGGGTAATGATAAAACCCAGACTGAAGACAGACAAGCAAGTGCATCAGGCTCTCAACCTTGTTCACAGACTGTTAGGACAACCTGCCCATTAAGGGGACATGCAGTGACATTGCTCTGATTAACCCTCTGTTGGATGGCCGAAGAGGGAAGAATGAAGGCAAATGCAAAAGTAGTTTCTGTTGCATCCTCCGTAGCTTAATAGATGAATATAGAATTTCTAAATACAGAATTGGAAACTCTATCCCATGTCCTTCCTTGGCTTTTGTCACTTCTCATTTTGAGAATTCAGATTCCACGACTTTCTGGATATATACTCCCTCTAATGCTCTTCTTGGGCACCACCATTGGAGAGCAGATGTTTCTGTGAAAACGCATGGAAGTAATTACAGAAAAACATCTCCAAGAGGCATTGGCCAAACGATAAATGACAAGATGCCTTTGGGCATAAATCTACAAAGGGCAAATGTGAATTGTAAATGACACCACAATTTTATTTTTTCCAAATACAGTTTTAGCTGTTTGATACTTTGGGAGCTTAGGTGGCCATCTCTGTAATTCTCATCAGCTTGAACACACTTTGAAATGGAACCAGCATTGTCAGCACAGCTTGGGAGCCACTCTCTATTTTTTCCCATTCGAATATCAGTCTCACCAAAGTGAGTTTCAATTTTAGATGTGTTCACTCCCTGAGTAGAAACCCTATGGAAAATGATTCTTGGGAGGACATGCAAATGTGCCAGTGACCTACATACGGAGCCTATAAGCCCATCACATTGCTTCTGCCACTTGAAACCTGGGCAAAAAATGGAAAAATAAAATTACATTTAATATATCGTGCTCCAAAAAGCACTAAGATTTTCCAGGGCTGTTTTATAAAACATTATTCATTAGGAGCATTTTCCTTTGTCTCTGTGGCTTTGCCAAGTGACACATTTAAACTGGATGTGGTTATTCATGGAATAATTAAAGTGTGAAATTATTATATTTGATGTTTTATTTTAGGGTTTTAAAACTGCACGATCCTTTCACAACCTAGGGAATCAGGAGCTTTCAAAAAACAGAGGTTGTGGGATTCCATAGCTGGTATAAACAACACACACACATATATATCCTTGCCACTTTCCTTAGGCTGGGTGGACAGAAGGTTAGTTCACCTAAGCATTTCCATTTGGGATTAATTAACATTTATTTGAGATTAATAAAGTTGATTAGTCTAAGGGGATTAGGGAAAGGGGCATTTGTTTTCTGGAGGTCTATGCTGAGTTGAGGCAAACGTTGCAAATGTGGGCTTCATTTCTCTCTGGCATGGTTGGGGCTTACCTTCCTTGGCTGGTATGTCCTCATCCTTCCATTTTCCCACATGCCTGGACACTGTGCCCCCCACATAAAGAGAGCACAATTGGATACGGCTCCTGCACTGTATTTCTGGGGAGTGGGAGTGTGCCTGATGTTTGTCACAAGGGCTAAGTATCCCTAAAAGACTTGGAAGGGCCCCAGGTACATCAAGGCTGGCAGAAAGTCCAAACAACGGCAGTTTTGTGCCATGAAGGGAATCAAGGCATTGAAATGTAATGGGAGATGGGTTTCAGGCACAGAGAGAGTAAGGGTGAGCAAGAAGTTATGATATGACTCAGGACACTTTCACATTCAAACAATAAAAACTTTCGAACTGGCTTAGCCAAAAAAAAAAAAGGGGGGGCTTCCCTGGTGGTGCAGTGGTTGAGAATCTGCCTGCCAATTCAGGGGACACGGGTTCGAGCCCTGGTCTGGGAAGATCCCACATGCCACGGAGCAACTGGGCCCGTGAGCCACAACTACTGAGCCTGTGCATCTGGAGCCTGTGCTCCGCAACAAGAGAGGTCGCGATAGTGAGAGACCCGCGCACCACAATGAAGAGTGGCCCCCGCTCGCCGCAACTAGAGAAAGCCCTCGCACAGAAACGAAGACCCAACACAGCTAAAAATAAATAAATTAAAAAAAAAAAAAAAAAAGGGTGTTGGTGGTGGGAGAGAGGGTTTATTGGGAAATATCTAGGAAGTACAAAGGTAGGTCTAGGAAAGCAAAGAGAGGGGATCAAGAATCATTTCCCACCTCCTTTAGGTCTGCTTTGTCTGAGCAAACCCTCATTTTCACTTATCTTCCTCTATGTGGCTGAGAAAAAATGGTCATCCATAGCGGTGTGTCTATAATCCTTAGAATTCTCAATCCACAGGTAAAAAGAAAGAACTAGCTAATTGTCTCCTATTTGTAAATGTCCTGAATTGGCTCATTTGCGGTCACATTGTTGAGGGGACACAGTGCATGCTAAGCCTACTCTTGGTCACATGTTCACCCCTATGGGCTGGGGAGGAGAGAGTAGGGCACTTGGTGGGCAGCTCCACCAGAATTACTGGAAGTTACAGAGGAAATTCCCCAAGTTAAAAATGGTCTGTGATCAGAATACAGGAATGAAAACCTACTGGGCGAATAGTAACAATTGTCATTCCAAGTCACCCACTTTTGTCTCGTCCTTCCTCAGTTACCTGGTAGCTAAGGTCACTGATCTACTCCACCTTCATGGTAGGATTTTCTTTTGCTTGAGGGCGAAAGAAAGGCACTCTTAGGCTCTGGGACAGCCTCAGAGTGGAAGAGTGGAGAATTGCAGAGGCAAATGGCAGAAGTCACTGTGTCCACTTCACTGCAGAGGAAGTAAACCCAGAAAGGGACATTTCTGAGGCTATCAAGTTAGTAAGTCACAGAGCTGGAACCAGAACCCCTAAGAATTTTAAAGCAGTAGGTGATAGAAGAAAGCTGTTGCCATGAGAGTTTAGCGGGCTATCTCAATGAAGCTTCACAGCATGATATCCATGGCAACAAGGTCTGGTCTCAAGTCTTTTTTCGATTGGGACCAGCAGGAACTGTGAGGGGATCTTGTCTCTGACTGGTCTGGCCTGACTCCTGTTTGACCAGGGGGAATGCCTGGAAGCAGGCTGAATCCCACTCAGGCCCATGGGGCCCCCAGAGGAAAGTTTCAGCTTGGTGAATTCCCAGCACGGGGAGTTCATTTGAGAGATACTGGGATCTGGGCTGGATCAGACCCCATGTATGGGTGCCAGACCAGAGTCTCATTGGCTCATGGATTGGTTAGGGCTGAGGGTCCACACTGGAAATGAACAGAAAGAGACAATGAGTTATCAAGAGGCCTTTGAGACAACAGCATCAAAATAGAAATGGGAGAAAAGGAAGAGGAAAAAAGGGTCAAAGAGTCTCACTTATCTGGGGACTGTGCTTTTCTTGAGTCCGGTGGCATACAGACCTGCAAGTCTGGGTCCTTCCTGCTTGGACACTAAGTTACCTCATGGTCACCTGAAACAGGTGGTGACTTAGGACCTTCACATCTCAAGGGCCAGAATAGAACGTCTGGATTGGCTTCCCAAGTCCCACAGAAACATTCCTTTCCCAAGGCTGTGTTCAGAAGACTTAAATTGCAAGTTAAGTAGATTCAGCTATTTAAAACTCCGTGACTGCTGTGGGCATGTATCCTATTCTTCAATTTCCTTTTGGAAGCCTTGTACTTCTGGAATCTAACTTCTCTCCCTCCTTCCCGCATTGTCTTCAGTCAACCACATTTCATTGTCCTTAATTAACCTGGAGGCATTAACGTTGAGTACACAGATTAGGAAACTTTTGCTTCTGAAATTAAATTTCACTTTCTTTTCCCCCTTCTAGGAAAGGTTGGGGCAGCCAAGAATATATAGGTCATGTTTCTAATTATAAAACACCAATGATGCTATTTTTCCTCCTGCACTAATAAAAATAGAAATGAACAAGGGAAGCTGAGCCGTCTGTGCAAAGTCAGTAGTCACCAACATGGCTGCTGCAACCACCAGCTGTTAACCACCAGCTGGACTGTCTCATGTGACCAAAGAGGATGCCTGACAGCCAGGGAGGATTTTTACCCAGCAGAGTCGCTGGGTGGCACTATCAATATGAAAGGATTAAAAAGTGCTCCTGGGACTTCCCTGGTGGCACAGTGGTTAAGAATCCGCTTGCCAATGCAGGGGACACGGGTTCGAGCCCTGGTCCAGGAAGAGCCCACATGCCGTGGAGCAACTAAGCCCGTGTGCTCCAACTACTGAGCCTGCGCTCTAGAACCCACAAGCCACAACTACTGAGCCCACGAGCCACAACTACTGAAGCCCATGTGCCTAGAGCCCATGCTCCGCAACAAGAGAAGCCACTGCAATGAGAAGCCCGCACACTGCAATGAAGAGTAGCCCCTGCTCGCTGCAACTAGAGAAAGCCCGCGCGCAGCAACGAAGACCCGATGTAGCCAAAAAAAAAAAAAAAAAAAAAGTGCTCCTTGCTACCAGACCTGTGAGAAGCAAAACAATTAAACACTTAATATAATATATGCTAAAAAAAAAAAAGGGGGTCTTAGCCTATGAAATAGAGCAATATCAGGCAAATTGTTCCAAATCTTTGAATTTCTGGAGAGTAAGTTTCTGCTGGGTAAGGGAAGGATGGAGGTGCTGGATAGAGGGAACAGAATTTGCAAAAACTCCTAAGTACAAAACAGTGTTTTAGAATTTTAAGTAGTTCAACTCTTATGGCTTCAGCTTCCTATGGGAATGAAGAAGAATGTAAGGTTGGAAATGGAGGGTGATTTATCAAGAGGAGTATGGAACGTCACGCTAGGGATTTTATCAAGAGAGACTAGGAAGTCATTGAAGCAGGAGAGTGACATGATCTGTAAGTCATGAGGCTGAAGTCATAGTTACAGGTGAGAAATGATCAGGTCTAAACTGTAACATAGGAGATGAAAAGTAGCTTGTGGGAGGGGCTTCCAGTGGGTGAGGGCATTAGGAGAAGGATGATTGTGGATGCCTCTCTCCCTAAAAACATCCTTAGGGTTCCCTGAACTCTCTAATATTCACCTATCATCCAAGAATAGAATCTTCATTTGGAGAGGATCTTCAAGATGTTGGACCCAGTGCAGTGCCTTACTGACATAATGGTCACCCAGTTTCTGCTCCAGAGAACACTCAGACTCTTGAGAATGGTCAGTGGATTGTGGCAGAGTGCAAATTGTAGGAATTCCTGTTCGTCGTGCTTATGTCTGTCTTCTCCTAGCTCTAGCTGTAGCCCGCGTTGTAGGCATTCTGTCCATATCCCATGAGACTTTGCATCCGCACGGTGGCCTAGCTACCCCTATGAGGCAGGATGAAAGTGCTTAGGTACCAGCGGGGACGGGTTGGGGGAGGGATAGCTAGGGAGTTTGGGATTGACATGTACACACTGCTATATTTAAAATGGATAACCGGGGACTTCCCTGGTGGTGCAGTGGTTAAGAATCTGCCTGCCAATGCAGGGAACATGGGTTCGAGCCCTGGTCCGGGAAGATCCCACATGCCATGGAGCAACTAAGCCCATGTGCCACAACTACTGACCCTACAAGCCACATCTACTGAGCCTGCTAGCCACAACTACTGAAGCCCGCGCAACTGAAGCCCGCGCAACTAGAGCCCGTGCTCCGCAACAAGAGAAGCCACTGCAATGAGAAGCCCGTGCATAGCAACGAAGACCTGACACAGGCAAAATAAATAAACAAAACGTCATTTAACAAATGGATAACCAACAAGGACCTAATGTATAGCACAGAGAACTCTGCTCAATATTACGTAACAACCTAATTGGGAAAAGAATTTGAAAAAGAATAGATACATGTATATGTATAACTGAATCACTTTGTTGTACACCTGAAACCAACACAACATTGTTAATCAACTCTACTCTAATATAAAATAAAAAGTTAAAAAAAAGAAAAAAAAATTTTAGTTGTGTAGAAAGAATAGTAACCAGTTAGCATGATATAAATTGCAAAAAAAAAAAAAAAAGTGCTTAGGAACTGACACTCCCAGGAGCAGCCATCAATGAATGGTTGGTGGGAGCTACTGCCTAATACTTTCCCTGGACCCCCTCCCAAAGCGGGACAATGCTCAGACATGTGTTTCCCACTGTTTCCCAGAGTTCTGCAGCAAGACTAAGCTTTAGATACCCACAATGGTAACTAGCCTCATAATGTACTCTTTATCGGTTCCTTCCCTTCCTATCTCACTTCCCTACTTCTCTACCAGTGTCTGCTGGGATCACCTCTCACTCTGCTTGCACACTAACCTTTCTTTGTCTCAGGGGAACCCAAAGTAAAATAATATTATATTAGTCCCAGCTCTGCCTTCTGGAGAAAATACTTCCAGGGCTGTAAATAATCAAGGTCAGTCTATTTCGCTAGGAACAGCAGCATCAACGTCACCCAGTAACTCTTTAGAAATGCAAATTCTCAGGCCCATTCCCTAGACCAACCAATGAGAAACTCTGAGGGTGAGGCTGACAAACAATGGTTTAACAAACCTTCTAAGAGATTCTGATTTAAGCTCAATTAGTCTGAGAACCACTGCTCTGGGGAATTCTGGCTTAGAGAAGATGAAGGGTGTATTTCCAGGATCTTCAAATGTTCCTCACCCTTTTGATTGCCCTCTGCTGGATGTACCCTAGTTCTCTAGCATCGCTTACAATGGGTCCTACATGAGAGGTCAAAATAAACCCACTGGTTTATAAGCCCAACAGGAAACACTGCTGTTGAACCTCTGCTGAGGATCCAACTCTCTCAGCTAAATTTGTAAAAACTCTTCCAGAATTCACTCCCTTCATCTGTCTGCAGCTACTGGTGACAGCCACAACAGTAAGAATGTGTGGCAGGAGGACTCACATTTACACATATTGTCTGTGTCCTTTCTGTAAGATATTGTTAGGAGAAGCTGAGGGGGGTGATGGGACCATCATGGAGAAGGAGGCCTGCTTTCTCAGGTGGACACTAATTATTTGCCCTGCCTCTGGCTCTTTTAGAGAAGCTGATGGACCACAGGCTTATGAAGAGAAGCTGCAAACACCCCCAGGCCTTTGCAACAATTATTCCACAAACTTCCTGAATTCTGTGCCAAGTTTCATCCATTCTAATACTATTACTGTCAAGCTCCAGACCCTTGGTTCTGCCTCTTCACTAGCTTTCTCTGTTGATTGGCCTTGGTGTTTCTTCAACAGATGTGAGATCCTTCTATGTGCCACCTCACTGGCTTATGATGACTTCTGTTGCAACCAGTATGAATTTTCTACCCCATCCTTAGCCCCAGTGAATAACCACTTGGTCCTATCTATCTCCCTCTGTCTCTCCCACCCCGTGTATGTTAGGTATTTAGACAACATTTACTAACCAGGACAGAAGCCAATGCCATCAGCAAAGACGGATTGATCTTGGGACGTATGACAGATGGTGCCCAGCTTGCAGGCAGCAATTTTTCAGGAAACAGTCAGGGTCCCATTTGTTCTTCAATCATAAGGCAGGGGGAAGGGAAGCAAGAAACCTGGATATGGGAAACTGATGCTGCCATCTTCCCACCAATGGATCGCTAGGTGGTTTGTGGGAAGGGTTCATATCTGTGCTCAGCAATCAAGGATTATCTCTATCCTCTTTGCTCCAGCCGGAACTCATCAACACCTTTTGAGATATTCCTTGTATAATATGTCCTCAGATGCTCCCATCTGCTCACCTTCTTCTGGCATCTATCATTTATCAGTATATGCTCTTGAAATAAGGTCTCTAGAATGGAGCAAGGTACTCTATTCTAATGCAGAAGATGCAGAAGGAGATGCTGTCTGATTGCTTTACTGACCCTTCATACTCTCAGCTCTTATTTATTTATTTAAGCTTACATGTGGTTCCTTAGTTTTATCCTTGTTAATTGCAAAGAAAAAAATGTGGATTAGAAAACACCTTCTACCATCTTTCCTCCTTATCATGATTATATGCCACTTCCCCTTGGAATCATCCTGAGGCAGGGATGAAGCATCTCCCTCCTCTTGATCTCTTGCTTTGTTTTATTATCTTATTAGATAATATTGCAACTATGATTTTCCATTTCTGAACCTCTTTTTACTACTAGACATAAAGAATTATGTTTTAACCCTAGTGCCTAGGACAGTGCTGGGCAGAGAGGAATAGTTTAATCAAAGTGAAATAAATGAAAAAGATGTTTTTAGAAATATAGCTCCATCTCCAATTATTTTACATTCCTTTCCTTTTTAAAATATATGTGACTTTATCTCTGGGGCTTCTATTCTGTTCCATTGATCTATGTGTGTGTGTATGTGTTTTTTTAATACCAGTACCATACTGTTTTGATTACTATAGTTTTGTAATGTAGCTTGAAATCAGAAATTGCAATGCCTCCAGCCTTGTTCTTTTTTCACAAGATTGCTTTGTCTCTTCGGGGTATTTTGTGGTTCCATACAAATTTTAGGATTGTTTGTTCTATTTCTGTGAAAAATTCCATTGGCATTTTGACAGGGATTGCACTGACTTTGCAGATTGCTTTGGGTAGTATGGACATTTTAACAATATTAGTTCTCCCAATCTATGAGCATGGAATATCTATTTATTTGTGTCTTCTTCGATTTCTTTCATCAATGTTTTATAGTTTTCAGTGTACAGGTCCTTCACATCTTTGGTTAAATTTATTCCTAGGTATTTTATTCTTTTTGATGTAATTGTAAATGGGATTGTTTTCTTAAATTTCTCTCTCTGATAGTTTGTTATTAGTGTATAGGAATGTAACAGATTTTTTTATATTGATTTTGTATCCTGAAAATTTACTGAATTCATTTATTAGTTCTAACACATTATGTTCCTTTCCTTTTAATGCCTAGGAGGAGATTTTCTTATTCTTTTCAACCTATGTGAACTTCATTGACTACACTCCCTCCAGCTTTTCAGCCCCAAGGCTTTGCACCCTCTTTTGAATGTTTCCCTAAGACCAGCAATGTTTGCATCTTCATTTACCATAGAAGTCCACAGATATCAACTATAGGGAGTGGGAGGTTAAAAGGATATTGTTTGACATGCTCTATGCCTTGAATGAATGCCCAATGCCCTTTCTTCCATTCACAGCTAAGCTTCACAGAAAGGGAGGATTTCAGGTCCTCCTTACCCACCTTTAGTCTAGATCTCAGCCCCCCCCCCTACTTTTTTTCTTTTAAAGATTTTTTTTTTAATATGGACCATTTTTAAACTCTTTATTGAATTTGTTACAATATTGCTTCTGTTTTATGTTTTGGTTTTTTGGCCACGAGGCATGTGGGATCTTAACTCCCCGACCAGGGATCAAACCCACACCCCCTGCATTGGAAGACAAAGTCTTAACCACTGGACCACCAGGGAAGTCCCTCAGTCCCCTTTTTTTCAGTGGTACCAAACCCTGCCAGGGAGGTCTGTGTTGCCAAAGCATTAAATCAGGATGGGTGGGCACTTGTCAAAAATATGTGGGAGTGTGGCCGAGATAACTTTCAAGACTCCTTTTAATCCCCATTTCTAGGACTCTGTTGTTCATTGCCTTATGGTTCAGTTAAATGCAAGATCCTCAGACTGAAATATACATTGACCTAAGTTATTTATCACCAGGGCCTGTGTGACTCTTTGCATAAGATGCAATAGATTTCCTACCAAAATAACGCCCTTCCATTGCTAATAAAGCAGCCGTCCAGGTTTAAAAGGAGGAAGTCCAACTCATGTTGTTGGACCTGGTCCAACAATACTTTCATACCACCTGCCCTGTCCCATCAAGGCACTCTTTTGTTTCTCATTTCTTTTTTCTTTAACTGACTTTTTCTTCCTCTCACCTCACCTCTGAATAGATCAGTCAAAACACTGAAGGGAGGGGGAAGTAAAAGGAAAGGGTCCTGAAAAAGACAGTGGAGGAAATGTTATTCTTATAAATAAGAAAAGGGTAATTACTAGAATGTAGACATTTATACTAAATGGATGGCAAAGTACTGGAATATATTCTAAAGTGACTGTTTTAATATCTGTATCTTGGTGGTTGCTAGGTTACACTGGTACTTTTAATAACATTAAAGGCAGCTAGAAATACTTGTAGATACTTTCCCCATTGAAAATATTACTGGCAAGAAAAGGGACATATTGCTGGCTAGCGCAGTGGGATATCATAAGCTTTCTGTTGCTCATTAAAATGCATTTTAGTTATTCATAGTATTTAGTGGTTCAGTTTAGAATTTTCCTTCAAAACAGTTAAACGTGATAATGTGCCTTGGGTTGAGAGATCTGGGTGGTGGATACCTCTATCTCCCTAAAACATAACTGTATTCACTTCCTTTGTCTTACTCCATTCCATTTCATGTGATCCAAAAGATCCTTACTGAGCACCTACTAAGTGCTGAGCACCGTACTTAGACACTTGGGATGTAGAGGTGAATAAGAGAGTGACTGGACAAGAGGCAGTCAGGAAAGCAGCTTTTGCTTGAAAGCATAACAAGTGGTGTTTCTTTATTTCTGTTTAAGAATGTACACTTCCTTTTCATTACTTGTGTATCAAAGACCGCAGAGCTCGGAATTTGCCTGTGACCCTTAGTGGAGGGGTTAGCCCACTCTTGGCTTGTACTAGGGAAAGCCACATTAAGTAGCTAAATCAAATAAATACAGTGCTATTATTGCTTTACCTGGGTCTGGATAAATCTCCTGGGAGCACAAAATCATTGATTAATTTTAAATTGGGGAATAGGGAAAGGAAAAAAGCTCTAAAAACTTTAAAGAGATGGTGATATTTGAGTTGAGATTTGAGAGAAGAAGAGGATTTGGGGATGCGAAAGTTGGGAAGAGCATTTCCAGCAGAGTGATGAGGGTATAGCATCATGGGAACTGTGAATGCTTGTTCTCTAATCACTAACGTTAATTGAGCACATATTCAGTACAAAACAGTGATCTAAGTGCTTTGCCTGTATTAACTCATTTAATCCTCAACACAGCCTTCTGAAGTAGGTATCATTGCCATCCCATCTTAAGAATGTGGGAAAGGATAACAGAATAAGTAACTAGATAAGGTCATACAGTCAGCACATGTCATGAAACTGGGGCTCCAACCCATGCAAACTGGCTTTGAAGACAGTTCTCATCCATGAGTCCACCCTTCCGCCATGAGGTGGTCCAGTGTGATTGGCATGAATGGGATGGGGTGGGGCAGGCTGGTAGGTAGGATAGGGCTAGATTGTGCTGGGTCTTAAATGGCATGTTTAAAGAATTTATGCTTTTTCCTTAATATCATGGGGACCTAATGAAGCATTGCAAGCAGGGGAGTAATTGGTCTTTGATCCATAGTTTAGAAAGATATTTCTGGTGGGAGTATGGAGGTGGACTTGGGTGAGGATTGCAACTGGAGATTAAAAAAAAAGTTTTTTTTCTGTACAGTAGGTCCTTGTTGGTTATCTATTTTAAATATAGCAGTGTGTACATGGAGATTTTTTAAAATTAGTTAAGAGAATATTGTAAAAGCCCAGATGAGAAAATTCAGCCTAATAAATACTTTTTGAGCACCTAAAGAATGGTTCACAACAGCTCAGTTCCTTCCCAAATAAAATTTTAATCATTGGTCTTTTCATAGCCATGAGGCTTGCTAATTCCATGCATTCCTGGCACCATCCAACATCTGAGCCCCTCAGGTCACCTTTTCTGTGCTCTCCTGTTCCTGCTTATCCACGCTTCCTTCCTTGACTTTTCACTATGGAGCCTCCAATCCTGTACATCGTCCCCTCTGGAACTCCTATTGTTGTGAGGACACATTCTACTAAAATTCCATCCCCCTCACCAAAAGCTTACTTCACCCTTTGCTTTAACCACAGTTGGATCCACACTAAGAACAGAGGAGCAGCCCCCACTATAGAGGGCCCCTTGGTTGACAAATTAACATCCTCTGTCCACTTCTTCTCACCTTCCCCAGTATCCCATCATTCCTGGCCTCATTTCCTTCCCATCCAGTCTGAATCTGAGAGAACAGCATCCTCCAAACCCTCTTGCTCACCTTCTAAGTCCTTGCTGTCCTATGTCTTTCTACAACATCCATCCTGTCTGATTCAGTCTTGAATTATTCTAATCACCCACTTTCTGACCCTACCCATGGGTAGCCAAGCAACAATGGAGAAAACCCACTTAAAACTATGGATATCTGCTTTGTAAGACTTTTAGGGAAACCTGGTCACATCCTTGTCCCATCACCATCAGGAGCTTCTGCAAACCCTCCCCACCCAGCTCTAAATTTCCCTCCTTGTACGTGTACTCTCAGCAGATGGCTTTGTCTTCCACTTGAGAGACAATCAGCAGGATCCCACTACATCCCACTCCACCTCCTGTCTTCTTTTCTCCATTTATATTCACCCTTCCCTTCTAGCTCAGCTACGATTGATCTTTTCCCTTCCATCCCTGACTTTTATCCCCACTACTTCTCTATTTTCAGGAACTCCATGATGTCTCATGTTTCTAACCTTTCATTTCTTACTGTCATCTTCTCTGTGGTCCACGATTGTGTGCAAGTCTCTCGTACCTGAAAACAAATAACAAGGAGGAGGCAATCACCTCCAGATGACCCTGGTTCTTCCACTCCAACACACACAGCTGTGTTTCATGAATTTTACCTGCTTGAAAGTGTGGTTTACACTCTCTGTCTTCATTTTTTCATTTCCAAATATCCCACTTATTTCTGAGTCCACTGAAATGTGTCTTCTGCTCCCACCACCCACTAAAGCAATCACTGCCAAACTCATCAATGTCATTATTGTCGCTAAAGCCACTGGCAATTTCCAGCCCTCTCAGCAGTATCTGGCATGTATGATCGCTCCCTAACTTAAAATTCTATTTTCCTTTGGATGTGACACCACCAAAGGATGGTTATGAGAGGAAGATTATGGTATAATTTTTTCCAACAAGTCTACCCCTGTTCAAATAAAAGCATGTGTATGAAACTGCACTGCTTACTGTGGGACAGAAATAAGGAATGATCATTACTGGTTAAATCCTGTTGCAGTTTATTCTAAAACTTTCCCTGACAGCCTATAAAGCCTACCTGCTACCTTACCTGTTTTGTAGGAGGAGAAATCGGGATCTAGAGAGGTTAAGGGATTTTTCTTAAGGTCACACAAGGGCCAGGACCAGGGCCAGAGCCCATTTCCCCTGATTCTAAACACAGTGCTTTCTGCATTCTCCAATGGCTTTAAAAAATTTTTATTAACAGGGTGATTTTTCTTCTCTTTTCCTTATCTACCCCTCCTTTTTTCGTCTTTACTTCCATCCCTTCCTCCATCCCTTCTTCCTTTCCTTTAATTTCCTTCATTGTTTTGCTACTTTCTTTTTAAGAAGTGCCCAAATATTTATTTTCTCTTTGTTTACCCCTCACCTTGAGTGAAAACCATGAGTTTTGTTTGTATTATTGGGGGTCGAGGTGTTTGCCTTGAGGTAATTAACTATTACACTTAAAGTAAGATGGACTTTCTAAATGTTCGACACAACCAGGGTATTCTATTCTCCATCCCATGAACAACAACAAAAAATCCTCTCAGTTCTTTGCAAGGACTCAAAACTGTTCTTAGAGATGAAGAAATCCCTGTAACTGATGAGGTTCACCCTTCTGGTCCCAGGATGTGGCTCCTCAGCCCTGGGCCCTTCACATATTTCTTTTGACCTTTACACTGAACAGTTTCCATGGCAGATTTAGGAGGCATTCTTTACTTACATCAAATCCCTCCTCATTTCTCAAATCCTTTCCTGTTATTTCCAAATTCCAATCTCATTTAATAATTTCTCTGCAAAATCCCTTCACTGCCACCGGCCAGAGATTGATGCCTGCCCTATGGCAAACGTACCAAATGGGGGACCTTCCCTCACCCACTCCAACTCCCCACAAACCGAGCACTCTCCTAAATCTACCTGTCATTCCTGAATCTGTTAGACTTTTTCAGCAACTCTTGTTCAAAGTAGGGTGGTGCAAATCAAGTTTGTACTTGGACTTGTGTAAGTTCGGGCTAATGTTTTTTGAAATAATGTTTGTTGGTTTTTTGGTTCATAAATAGTAGAGTTAGAAAGAAGGAAAAATGGGAAATAGACAATAGCATAAACAATAAAATGAAAAGAGATTTCAATCCCACCTTCCAAAAATAATCGTTATGACACTGGATTTGTCATGTATTCCCTTTTTTACACTGAGGTATGTTCTTTCTATACTCAGTTTGAGAGTTTTTATTATGAAAAGATGATGAATTTTGTCAAATGCTTTTTCTGCATTTAGGTGATAATATGATTTTTTTATCTTTCATTTTATTAATGTGGCATATCACATTTATTGATTCATCTATGTTGAACCATCCTTGTATCCCAAGGATAAATCCCACTTGCTCATGGTGTATGATCATTTTAATGTACTGATGCATTTGGTTTGTTAGCATTTTGTTGAGAATTTTTGCATTTATGTTCACCAGGGATATTGGACTGTACTTTTCTTTTCTTGTAGTATCCTTATCTGGCTTTGGTATCAGGGTAATGCTGGCCTCATAAAATGAGTTTGAAAGTAAGTCTTCGTCCTCAATTTTATAGAATAGTTTGAGAAGAATTGGTGTTAATTTTTCTTTAAATGTTTGGTGCGATTCACCAGTGAAACCATCTGGTTCTGGACTTTTCTTTGTTGGGAGGTTTTTGGTTACTGTTTCAATCTCCTCATTTTATTGATCCATTTAAATTTTCTATTTTTCATGATTCAGTCTTGGTAGGTTGTATGTTTCTAAGAATTTATCCATTTTTTCTAAGATATCCAATTTGTGGGTATATAATTGTTCATAGTATTCTCTTATGGTCCTTTGAATTTCTGTTATATCAGTTGTTATGTTGCCTCTTTCATTTCTGATTTTATGTATTTCAGTGTTCTCTCTCTTTTTTTCTTAGTTGGGCTCCCTAAGGGTTTATCGATTTTGTTTATCTTTTCAAAAAAACAGCTTTTAGTTTTGTTGATTTTTTTCTGTTGTTTTTCTGGTCTCTATTTCATTTATTTCTGCTCTTATCTTTGTTATTTCCTTCCTTCTACTCACTGTGGGATTAGTTTGTTCTTTTTATGGTTCCTTGAGGAGTAAAGTTAGGTTGTTTTTTGTGATGCTTCTTCTTTCTTAATGTAGGTGTTCATTGCTATAAACTTCCCTCTTAGAACTGCTTTTGCTGCATCCCATAAGTTTTAGTATATTGTATTTCCATTTTTGTTTGTTTCAAGATATTTTAAAATTTCTTCTTTGACCCATTGGCTGTTCAAGTGTGTATTGTTTTATTTCCTCATATTTGTGACTTTTCCAGTTTTCCTTCTATTATTGATTTCGAGTTTCATACCATTGTGGTTGGAAAAGATACTTGATATGATTTCAATCTCTTTAAATCTGCTAAGACTTCTTTTATGACCTAACGTATGATCTATCTTGGAGAATGGTCTGTGTGCAGTTGAGAAGAATGTGTACTCCACTACTACTCAATGGGATGTTTTGTATGTATCTGTAGGGTCCATTTAGTCTAAAGTATAGTTCAAGTTCAACATTTCCTTATTGATTTTTTTTGTTTGGATGATCTACCCATTGTTGAAAGTATGGTATTGAAGTCTCCAAATATTATTTTATATTTGTTTATTTCTCCCTTCAGATCTGTTCTTATTTGCTTAATATATTTAGATGTTCCAGTGTTGAGTGCATATATATTTACAGTTGTTATATCTTCTTGATGAATTGCCCCTGTATTATTATATAATGACCTTTTTCATCTCTTGTTATAGCTTTTTATTTAAAGTCTATTTTCTTATATAAGTATAGTTACCCTTGCTCTCTTTTGTTTTTCATTTGCATGGAATGTCTTTTTTCATCACTTCACTTTGAACCTATATATGTCTGCTTGTATTTTCTTGTATATTCACTTTTTTTAATTAAAAAATTTTTTCTCTGTATTTAATGGCTTAGACTTTGTTCAGTGTAAGTTTTGAGATAGGGAATCTAACTCTCCTCTCTCACCAAATATTTAGCCAATTTTCCCACCACCATTTATTAAATAATCCATCTACTTTAATCTTATATAAATAGCTATATTTACCTGAGATTATTTTTAAGCATTTTATTTGATTCCATTGCTTTTATCAAGTCAGTACAATATTGCTTTTAATCTGCTTCAATATATATGAATGCAAGTTACAACTTTTTTTTACTCCCCAGAATACTGGCTATTTTAATACGGTTTTTCTTTCAGATGAATTTATAATCATTTTTCAAGGCCATTTCTCGGCTTCCCCTAACCAAACCTGAACAAGTATTTTGACTTGAAATAAGAATTGAATCCATAGCTAAATCATTCCTTACCCCAACTTCTTTGTCTTTGTTCATACAACCTGGGATTTTAAATCTGTATTATAAATTACATGTTATAAACAGGTTATAAATCTGTTTTAAAAGTAATATTTTTGCATTATATTTCTTTGTTGCAAGAATAATTTTGACACTCATATGTAGTATTTCTCTCTTTTCTCTGAACTCTTTAAGAAGAGCAAGAAGATACTTTCTAAAGGTACTTCTGTTTCTTCTTACAAATATTTTCCAAAATTATTCTCTTCCTTTGATTGCTATTTCAACTTTTCACTATATTGCAGAATATTTTGCATAAGCTTCCTATGCTATTATTCATCCTTAAGTAGGTTTGCCCATGGCTAAGGGGTTTCATGGGATGTGGGACTTTCAGTTTTAAAACCTGGATATTCCCAGGAAAGTCGGGATGGGTTGATCACCTACTGAGAGAAGTCCATCTAAACTAGGTATGCCCCTGCTGCTTCTGCCTGCTGTTTACAAGTTCCATGGAATAGATTGGGTTTCATTATTCATACATAATTCCTACCCACTAAAAAACTGACCAAAACATCCAGTGAGATGTGGTTAAAATAGTTACTTTGCCTTTCAACTGGACAACATTACTTTTAATTTCTGGTTTCAGTGTTTTCCAGGTACTCATTTGCACATCTTAAACTAGTTCTGTATCCTGCTTATTATTGCTGCCATGGGGCCTTTGCACTTGCTGTTTGCTGTCAGGGATGATGTTCCCTCAAATTAGTTTCTCACTCCCTCGCATCGTTTAGATGCTCCTCAAATGTCACTTCCGCAGAACAGGCTTCATTGACTCCTCCATCCAGCCGTGACTCTCCCGTGAACCTGGTTTGCTGGTTTTTCATCACACATATTATTTGTCTTCCCACCATCCTGGAGGCTCCACAAGGGCAGGGCTTGATCTGTTTTCATTTCTGCTGTACATCCAGTGCTTACTGCAGCTCCCAGCATAGGGTAGGCGTTCAACACAATTTTGCTGTATCAGTGACTGCGTATATGCCCTTGCAGGTGTCTACCCCATTACGCCTGTGTATACATTCCTCAGCTGCCTATATTCTTTCTGTGCTATTATGATGGAAAGAAGGTGATTTTTCATACTTTTTTTGTGTGTGCAAATGGTAACTTGCAGATTGGGTCCGAGCTCAAAAGACTCATGAATTCTAGATGACCTTATTACAACACCTTAGTGGTGTTTATATTTGACTATTTCACTTCTAATCGCATGAGGCTTTGATTCTATTTAGGAGGCGATTTCCTTTTGGTTTTCAGGTTCACACTTCATATCTTCAGGGCACCAAAGGTCAGGCAGCTTCTGCAGCCGCAGCTCACTGCCCCACTGTCCCCGTGGCAGGGCCATTTAGTCCCTGTTCTGGTCTTTGACAGTGTCCACAGCTGACTGAAAAGTTCGTATGAAATGGAACACGCTGGGAAAATCTCAGGCGAGGTGTCTGGGAAACAGATGAAAAACAAACATACAAAAACACACCAGTTAAATTGGAAAATAATCAGTTTAGGCTGACTTTCAAAACTTCCTCCCCAGCCAGTGGCAAAGAGGAGATGTCCTTTGCAGTTCATCATTTGTCTTCTCTGGGAAGGGAAAGAAGCATGCAGAACTGTGTGAAAAGTGGTCCCCGAGGAATGAGCTCTATCTCTCCCAGTGAAATTGATCTTTGTAAAAAAAAAAAAAAACCCCAAGAAGCGTCACTGGAGTCTCCACGCTGACAGTCTCAGGAGCTGTTTCAAAGGGGAGGTGTTTGTTGAGACTTAAGCCTGGAAAACAATTTTCTTCTCAAGATGGATGGAAGTGAGTTATGGAAACTTGGAGGAAATAATGGAAAATTATCTGAAACGAAGCAATCTGGCTTACTTCCTTTGGGAAGAGATTTTTGTTCAGAAACATTTATTGAAAAGCCATCAATATTAATGTGTGTTTTCCTCAAGCTATGAGATGCTCAGAGTATTGTTCAACTTTTGGTTTTCAACCTCCTGGGTTCTCTCTCCTAGCTTTTGATTTGGAAACAGAAGTTCTCATTCATATTTCAAAATTCTTTCATACACCTCATGAGCGTCCCAAATACAGAAACTTAAATGAAGAGAGGTTGGTAAATACAAACCAGGTATTTCCTTCCCAGACCCTCTCACATGCATGAATGGCAGGCTTAGAGCATCTTACTAGGCATGCAGATTGCTCTTTTCTATCAGTTTTGAGACAAGTGTCCAAATCCCACTTGCAAGATACGATAACTCTATTTGATTGGGTAGCTTCTCTCTTTCTCTTTTGCTCTCTCCCTATCTCTCTCTGTGTCTCTGTGTCTGTCTCTGTCTCTCTTTCCTCCCTCCTCTTTTCTACCCATACACATTCATTCTCTTAAGCTTTCTCATGATTCTCTCATTCTAACCCTACTCCTCAAAATGGGTCTCTACTCATCTCAGAGAACATTTCCTCAGCAGCATGTGTAATGGATTACATCAAAAGAGTTAATTGCATTTAAAAAGCACAAAATCAGATTATAGGAGAAAAGAAAGACAGCAGACAGTTCAGTTCTGAAGGAGTGTGACGTTGGCCCTTGTGTGACTCTAATCTGAACTTGGCTTTTCTAATTGTCCTTACTTGGGACCTTTGTCATTTTCAACCATACACAGAGATTGCCATCAGCTGTCGTGAGATGATCATTCCTTGACTGTGATGTGGCTACAGTTATGATGGTCTCAGGGAAGCAGAAATAAAGGGGTAAACGGTAATAAAACTTCATTCTCTTTATTGCCCCATCACTTAAGTTTCCACAACTCCATAAAACAATTTTGTATTACATTTGGTGAATATACCAACATGTTCTTACCTATTCTACTGTTGACAGACATTTGGGATTTCATTTTTATTTCATTTCTCTTTTCAGATTTCCAACTCAATATACATGTACGTATAAGAGACTTCACTGTAGATTTGGAGATGAGGCGGTTAAGTGTAATTGGGGCAAAACACACTTAAAGCTAGATACTAAACTAGAATTTTTTAAAAAATGAATGAAAGATTCATCAAAATACTTTTATGAGAATGTTCTTAGCACCAGTATTTATAATAGCTCCAAGGTGGAAAACACCCCCAAATCCATCAGTAGTAGAATGGATAGATATATTCACAGAATGAAATAAATACTATGCAAAAATAAGAATGAATATACTAAAACTAAACCACATGCAACATTATGGATGAAACTTACAAAAATATTGTCAAGCAAAAGAAGCCACACAGAAAAGAGTTTTTATTGTACGATTCTATTTATGTGTAGTTCAGAAACAGACTGACCTTTGGTGTTAGAGTTCAAGAATGTGGTTACACTTGGCCGGAGGGGGAGAGCAACCTCAAAGGGACACAAAGGAGGGGTCCGTATGCTGGTCATGCTGTTTCTTGGGCTTGGTTCTGGCGACGTGAATGTATTCTATTTATGAAAGTGCATCAAGCTGTACACTTACGATTTGTGCATGTGTACACATATGATTTGTGGTTGTTTAATAAAGGTTGTTTAATAAAAAGTTCAAAGAGTGACTGTTATCAGAGTCTAAAGAAAAAGGAAAAATGATCTTTTGATAGCAGTCCCCTAATGGGTACCTCTCAGTTCCTAACCTTGTTTCCCTGTCTCAAGCCTCCCTCCCTCCCCTCCCCCACCACCCCACACCAAATTGATGTCTCTCAGTATCATTCCTTCTTCTCCACCAAACCCTGGAACACGATAACCCACAGCCTCACATTGCCCAGAGCGGGGGTACCCATTCTAGATCCCAGGACAACACCTTAGGCACCTTCGGTGTGACCGTCCAGGTTGGGCTTTAGCATCCTAAGTCCGGGTTGTCTTGAAGTCTCTCCATTGGTGGGCCGTGAAGAGGTGAAGATGTGTTCTCTCCTGCTTCCCTCTCATCCATGCACACACATTACCCGTGACAAACAATAGCTATACAGTCCAAATCCATATTAAGGACCAAAAAGCAAAGACTTTTTTTTCCCCTAAAAGCAACATAAAGTGCAAATATTTTACCTTTATCTTCTCATCCTCCTGCAATTGTTCAAAGTGCAGTCTCTGGAGTCAGACTGTCTGGTTCTGGATCTTTCTGTGGATGTGAGACACTGGATAGAGCCTTTAACTACTCAAGGCTCGAGTTTCTGTAAAATGGATGTCAGAGTGAATCTTCCTCAAAGAATGGAAGGCCGGCTGGGAGGATTAAGCCATGAGCAGAGGCCTGGCACATCTTTAGCAATGACCATCCTTATAGACCTCATCCAGCAGACCCAGCGTGTCTGAGGAGGACAGCCATCTTCCTGGAAGCTCCTCTTAGCTGTGCAAAGAACCAGCAAGAGAAGAACAATTTTGGGGGCAGGGCATCCTCTCCGTCTAGCCATCTCTGCAGGGGAAGAGCACACATTTTTCCTTCCCTTGTCCAGAGCAAACCCCAGGAGTTTCTGTCCTCCAGTTACACGTCTTTTCTGATTTATTTTCAGTGCATGCCTGGGAGCAGAGGTGGGCAGGGATTATTAAAGTGTGAGGATTCCAGGAGTCTCTTGGACTCACACACTGAGATGTGGGTCCTTCGGCCAGGGCTGCCCCTGCTGATGGGTGGTTTGGGCATCCTCACCGGCTGGACTCCCCCCAGCTGTCAACATCAAGCCTAAGGCTCACCCAGGGCAGGTGCTCTTGGGGCTGGGATGGATCAGGGACTACTCAGTACAACCTCACGGTTGAGGGGTGTCTAGAGAGTTTCAGAATGTTCGGATGGTTTGTCTTTATTGCTGCAACCCAGCCATGAGGGGCAGAGGATTTCTTTTTTTTTATTGTGATAAAATACACATATGTTAAAATCGACCATTTTGAAGTGTACAGTCTAGTGACATTCTTATAATGCTGTGCAACCATCACTACTCTCCAGTTCCAGAACACTTTCATCACTCCAAAAGGAATCCTTGTACCCAGTAAGCAAGCATTCCCTATTCTCCTCTTCTTTCTGCCCCTGACACCCACTAATCTGCTGGAGTATTTTTAATTGCTCCTACAATTTGGTTTCAAAGAGAAAATGTCATGTAGCCACCTCTGTCCAGTTACTTCAGGTCTTTTGCTAACTGTTCAGTCTTAAAGGTTCTTGAGGGTCTCAGCGGGAGTCACTGCTGGATTCCCAAGAAGCCCTAAATATTAATTAAGGAGATTTCTCAGGATTTCAGCAGATGTAGCTAAGCTTTCAGACTGGTCCCGGATATCCCAGGCCCTGCTCATCCTGTTCCAAAAACCTACTTTTCTTTCCTACCGTCCTACCTACTACACTGTTACTCTTCCCCGCAGGGCATGAGATAGAGGAGCAATGAGGGGACCTCCAGACTGATGCCAGGAAAGCCAGGGCGGTCCTTGAAGGAGCTCCCAGAGAGAGGGCCTCTGTCCACCTCAGTGTCAACTGGCTACCTTCTTCTAGACCCCAGGAACCTCCCTGTGCCAGGGTGTGGTGGTGGCCCCCCAAAGATATGTTCACATCCTAATCTCGGAACCTGTGACATTTACCTTATGTGGTGAAAGGTGTCATTAAATTAAAGATCTTGAGAGGATGCACTTGTCCTGGATTATCTGGGTGAACCTTTATAAGAGTACAATCCCATGTATCCTAATGAGGCATCATCCCTTATGAGCGAGGCAGAGGGAGTTTTGAGACAGACACACGGAGAAGAGCAGACAGCAATGCAACCACAGAGGCAGAAATTGGAGCAATGGGCTCATAAGCCAAGGGATGCTGGCAGCCGCCGGAAGCTGGAAGAGGCAAGGAACGGATTCTCTCCTACAGTCCCCAGGGGGAGTGCAGCTAGTGCTGACACCTGGATGTCAAACTTCTGCCTTCCAGAATTGTGAGAGAATATGTTTCGGTTGTTTTAACTCACTCAGTTTTTGGTAGTTTGATATGGCAGCCCTAGAAAATGAATACACAGGGGTACGGTGCCTTTTTCAGCAACCACAGGGCAGATCCCTAGTGACACTTTTATTAGTTTCTTGTCACTGCCTTAATAAATTACTACTACACATAGTAACTTTAAGTGGCTTAAAGCAACACAATTTTTTTTTTTTTTTTTTTTAATCTTACAGTTCTGAACATGAGTTCTGGACATGGTTTGACATGAGTTTTATGGGACTAAAATCAAGGTGTTGACATGGCTGGGTGACTTCAGGAGGCTCCAGGGAAGAATCCATTTCTTTGCCTTTTATCCATCTTCTGGAGGCCACCTGCTTCTAGAGGCATGGCCTCCATCACCCTGACCTCTGCTTCTGGCCTCACATCTCCTCTGACTCTTGAGTCTCCTCTTACAAGGACCCTTGTGATTACACTGGGTACCCATGTGGGTAATACCCATAATTATACGATCTCCGCATGTTAAGATCTTCAACTTAATCACATCTGTAAAGTCCTTTTTATCACGTAAGGTAACATATTCATAAGTTCTGAAGATTAGGGTGTGGACATCTTTGGGGGCCATTACTTGGCTTTGTTTTGAGATCTCAGATGACTACCCTTTGGCTAATAGGAAATATTCCTAGCTCTTATATGAGTCGGGATCCTGTTCCTGAAAGCTGAATCTACTCCAGCTAGTTTAAGAAGAAAGAGTTAAATCTCCTGGCAGCACACAGCTTACCCAGTATTGGAGGAGCCTAAGGAACAGACTCCAGACCAAGTGGCCGGGACAGACTCCTAAAGACGCAGTGCAGCTCATGGCCGCCAAGGGAGCTGCTTGTTTTTGCATGTCATCTTCTGGCTCGATTGTCATGTGCGTGCATTCAAGACTGCAGACACCTGAAAACAAGAAGCCTATGCTCTGTTTCATTCACCCCTTTCTTCTCTCTGGTGTCCTTTGTGAACTGGATATTGCAACCCAATTGGAAGGTCACTGTTTCCCAAATAAAGCCCTGGCCCTGCTGGGTCCACCCCTCCACTCTCCCTTCCACCTCTGCTTCCTTCTGAGTTCAGCACAAACTCTCCGCTCTCGAGGAAACTTCCCTTTTCCCCCATCTCAGAGTGATGTCCCCTGCCCCCGCCCCGCGGGACTCTCCTGAACTTTATGTGTCACCACTCACAGCCCGTCATGCTGTCATGTTCATATTCTAACCACCTGCACCTGTAGTTCTCCCGGCTCTGAGTCCCGTGGGGCAGGAACTGCTCCCTGTCCATCTCTGCAATGCTCCCCAAGACAACCACAAGGCTGGTTAGTAAAGTTCAGGAAATGTAGCTGCATCCCTTAACTCCTTTGAGACCACTTCCTCATTTGGAAATTAGGGGAGCGTTAGGGCAACAGATAAAGATGACAGAAACATTTGGAGAGCCTACTATGAAGGAAAGTACATGTTTTACAAAGCCAGAGATAGGCCAGGACAGAAGGTGACAACTTTGTCATTTTACATATTTTTGCTCTTGCATCTGTTTGCATGCTCTCTGAGCCAGGGACCTGGAAGGCTCAGCATGGAGGAAATGACAACAGGCCTTGAAATATGGTGGCCAGGGCCTGCCCGGCCTGGGGAGGGGTTTGTCTTGCAGGTCTGTCTCTCCAGAGGTTGCACGGGAGCTGCTAACTCACATCTCTGTTCCTCTATTACTCCAGTTGGGAAATGAAGGTTCAGAAAATTAACTTCTGGTGCTTCTTAAACCTCTCAGACGGAGGGTCACCTGAGCAAATGGAGGTTGCTTCTTCTGGCCTAGCGTGTTCACAAAACGTCTCTTGCTGGCCAACTTGGCAGGTGTTCTGGAACAGAAGTCCTGGCTGCTAGGTCGCCAATAATAAAACTTCTGTGGGTACAGTATTGCCAACTGGCTCCTGTCCTCGTGGGTTCTCTATGGGAGGACGTCTGTCCTCTGAGGCGAGAGGTCTGGTGAGGCCTCTGGTGGTAGCAGCACCCCGAGGCCAGGACTCGAATGCTAGGGAGGTTCCTCTAAGCATCATCTCCACCTGTACCTTCCCTATTCCTTCCTCCTGTCACCTTGCCTCCCATTTGCTACTTACCTTGACTCCCCTAGGGCTAAAGGCTAAAGATGGACTTTCCCAGCACAGCGGGTCATGGAAATGTCCTACATTGGGTTGGATGACCTCTTACCATCCTTGTTCCTATGCCCCATCCTGAGCCCGCTCTCCACATTCCTCCTCACTGTCACCTTTGCTGGAGCCCAAGATGACCCACGGGTGACTGCCACCTCACAGCGTGGTCATCGCAAGGAGTACAAGCCAGTGAACTACCTCTGTCCACTTCCAAAGGTCAAAGGGACTGGTACACATGAAACTCTGCCCTGGCCCCCATGGGAGACAGAATAATGGCCCCCAAAGTTGTCCACATCCTAATTACTGGAACCTGTGAACACGTTATCTCATATCACACAAAGGACTTTGCATATGTGGTTAGGGTATCGAATCTTGAGAAGCGGAGATTAACCTGGATTACCTGGGAGAGCCCAAATCACAAGGGGACTTATAAGTGAATCAGGGAAGTAGGGGAGTCTGAGAAGATGTGAGGACGAAGCAGAGGTCAGAGTGATGTGAGTCGTGAGCCCCGGAATCAGGGCACCCTCTGCAAGCTGGAAAAGGCAAGAAGACAGATTGTCCCCTAGGTCTTCCAGAAGAAACGTAGGCCTTCAATTTTGGAACAGTGAGACCCATTCTGGATTTCTGATGTCCAGGACGACGCGGTGATAAATTTATTTGTCTTAAGCCACTGAGTTTGTGGTTATCAGTTACAGCAGTGATGGGAATCTGTAGGGCCTTCTTGGAAGGTTACTACCTTCTGTCAGCAGGCGAGCTAATGATCACTTGCCAAAGGCTAGAGGCAGACATTTTTACTGACTCAGGGGCTGAAGAATAAGGGAGAAATTGAGAGCAGAACTGGTTTTCCTCTTGCCACTGCACTTTCTGAGGAGGGAGCCATTGGACGTTGAAAGCTCCAAGACTAGGAAGGAACTTGAAGCAACACTCTGTTGCCCAATTCTCCGTAGATATTCTAACCCGGCAGTCGGTGTTCCTCTGCTGGTTCCCTCCCATCACCTCCCAGACGCTCCCTTCATCCTCTGCTTCCTCTCGCTTCCAACTCTGACGTCGCACAGTTTCCACTCTGCACACCTAGTGTGCTGCATGCTCTAGTACTAGCTCGGCTCCCTGGGCCCTGATCCACTGCAGGGAAACTTCTATGTGTTTTGAATGCTTTCCTTAGCTGTGTCTACTCCCTGCTCATTTCCATTGAACTTGGGCTCTCTCTAGGTGACTGGGATGGAGACCTTGTTCCTACTAGCTGCCCCGCTTCTGTAGGAAAGGGTAGGAGCTTACTCTCGTGTACTGGCCAGTGCCACATGTAGGCCACTGATTTGATGCCCCATCACTTTGTATCCCTAGTTCTTGTCCTTCACTTTCATGTCCGCATCTTTGTTTAATCCCTTGCCACTTTCTAGTATCAGCTTCTCTTTCCTTTGATACCAGCTCCTGAGACACATCCCTTCTCGCTCTCTTGCCAGGCACTTCTGTGGACTTTCTGCATGCTAACCCCTGAAGCCTGTTTCTTCCAAGTTTAGTTCCCTTGCATCCTAGTTCCCCATCTCCTGTAGAGTCCAGACAACCTGCCTCCTTTTTTCCCTCTACTTTACAGCTCTGCCACCGTTTGCCTTTCCTCTGCTGCTTTCTATGCCTGCCCCAGGATTAATGGTGGATCAGGCAAGCTCAGTCCAAAGAAAAACCACGTCAGTCATTTTAAGAGAGAAAATTTATTATAAAGAATTGCTCGTTAGTTGTGAAAGAACTGAATAAGCCAAAAGAGAATACTCGTGTATTAAGAAGTAGCAATCACCATCCTTAAGGGTGAGGGAATAGAAAGAAGAAATTGAAATGATCTCTGAGTTGAAGCTCAGGCTTCTGTGAAAGGGGCACTGGCTGCCAGGAGCCAATGTCTCTGAACTTGGAGATGGGCTTGTACTGCTGGGATCCAGGCTTCTGGGGGTGGTGGTGCACTGGCCAGGTGGTGCTGGCATCGCGGAGGGTGTGAAATTGAGGCTGGTTCTGCAAATGAGTGTAGGACAAACTGTCCACTGGATTTAATTGCTTCTCCTGGAACAAACTGTGACTGCTGGGGTGAAGAAGAGTCTGGGGTCCCATTGTCAGACATAGAAATTAATACATTCTTTCTCTCTCTGAGGGTTGTCAGATTTAGCAAATAAAAATACAGGATGCCCAGTAAAATTTAAATTACAGACCAACAAGAGATAATTGTTTCGTGTATGTATATCTCATGCAATATTTGAGACAACTTACACTAAAACAGTAGCTGTTGTTCATCTGGAATTCAAATTCGTTTGGGTGTCCTGTATTTTATCTGTCAACTCTATTGTCTCCTCCAGCCTCCCAGTCTCCCTCCAGAACCCCAGTTTCCAGACCTACCAGGAAACAATTGGCACAGCAGCAATGTGGTTTGCAGGGTCCTTACCCCAGCACCATGTGGACGAGGAGAAGGAGTGGGTTTGCAGTTGAGAGGTGGTAACTTAATAACTGGCCCAGTGAGTTATTGTCACACCAACCCATTCCTCCTACAAAGTCCCTTAGGTACTTACTGGATTGCTTATACCCACAGTTAACATTTTGGGAAATCCTAAAGATTCCAGAAATCTGAAACTAGCAGTCCATGGGGGAGAGTCAAGGAAAAATGGCACACTGCGTCATCTCTCAGAGCCCCCCTCTCAGACTCAGTCTTCGCACCTTGGAGCGTCTCCTGGAGGCATCTCCCACACCTTGGAGCGTGGTAGGACCCTTGCTCTACCATGACTTTGCTTCCTCATCTCTTCCCGCCTTGCCCTTGAATATATGTGGGCGAACGACAGTGGTGGAGGATGCAGAGGAGCAAGGGGCACACAGATGCATGTGAGGAAGTGTAGTGCATTCATGAGATGACATCAAAGTCTCTGCTTTTACTTTTTATCCTGAAAAAATGATGATTTTTTAAAAACTTGGTCACAGAATGAATAACATTCTAGGAACAAAGATGAACAAACAGAACCCTAACTTATGCGGCTGATTTCACAGATTTTGACAGGTTTCTGGCTTTTCCAACAGCTACGCAAGTTCCCCCAGGGACCCTGTTGGAATAAAGTCAGGACAACGTGTTGGGTCCCGTGGCTCCATGGTTTCATTCAATCCCCTACTCCTTTCTCCCCTTCTAGGTGCTTCTTTGTAGCCTGATGTTCAGGGGTCCACCCAGCTGACATCCACTCACTCTGGCAATCCTATCTTTCATTTCCATGCTAGCCCTTCTCAGTACTAGCACAGAAGGAAAACATACTCTTACCCAAACATGATATGCTTGTTTTTTGAGAAAGGCATCCTTAGAGGATTATTGTCGTCCCCTAATAACAGCTGAATGTGAGTAGACATAAGCTCTCAAATGACCAGGATAATCCCCCCTGAGATATTATCAATGTGTTTTGTATTTTTCAAAATGGAAACAGCTTCAGTGTTTCTGATTGTGAAAGTAATACATGTTTATTGTAGAAAGTTCAGGGGGAAAAATACGGATTGCATTACAATGATGAAAATACATCACCCAGAGAAAGTCACCATTTAAACTTTGGAAACTAAAAGTCCAAATATTTCACTAAGCACATACATACACATTCACACCCCCCTTTTGTTGTGATTTTATTTTAAAAAAATAGCATGTTACTCACGTTAGCTAAGTTTTACTGCAGCAATAAATTAACTCTGGATTCTCAGCGGCTTGATAAGACAAAGATTATTCCTCGTTCATACTTTTGCAACACAGGTTGGCAGGGGCTCTGTTCTACTCAGCCGTTCAGCGAGCCAAGCTAACGGAGACAGAGCACATCGTCTGGACCATGGGGTTGTCTTGGTTGCTGCAAGAGGGAAGAGAGACTGGAGAATCAGGCTTTGGCTTTTTACTTCCTCAGCCCAAAATGACACAAATCACTTCTGCGCACACTTCACTGGCCAGAACTAGTCGGATGATCCCACCCAACTTCAATGAAACTGAAAAATAAGACTTTCCATGTATGCCCAGAAGAGGAAGAAGACCACAAATTGGTAATCTAGTAATGTCTCCCATACATGGGTTCATACTATACATATTACTTTCTAATCTACTGTTTTCAGCCAACAATTTGTCATGGGCATCTTTCTGTGTGTCATTATCATTTTTAGTGGCCACACAGTATATTACCATAAGGTTGCACCATATTTGAATAGCATAATCCCTTATTAATGGTTGAGTATTAGGTTTGTTTCATTTTTCTCTAATAAAAACAATGGTGTGAAGAACATTCTTATACATCGTCCTTGTGCAGTTGCCGAACTATTTTCCTAGTTCGAATTCTTCAACATGAAATTTCCTGGTCAAAGAAGATGGACATTTAAAAATAATTTGTTACATATTAAGCAAAAGTTCTACAGAAAAGATGAACCAATTAAATCCTGAGAACAGTAGTCAAAATGCTTGTTTCCCCACATTGTTCCAAGGACTAGATATTAAAATTCTCTTTTAACACAATGAATAGAAAATGGTATTTTATTTTAAATATTCTGTTTCTTTGTCTCTAGTGAGAGAAAATTTTTTTCATGTGTTTATTAGGCCTTTGAATAACTTATTTTGTGGACTAATCCATTATTTCCTTATCCCCTTGGAGTGATTGTCTCTTTGCTTAATAATTATTACATCAACATATCATATATATTAAGTATATCAACACTTTATAAAATAAATTACAAATATCTTCCCATAATTTTGTCTTGTAACTTTGGGGTTCTTAACTGTAAAGAAAATTTTAATTTTCAAGTTATCATATATTGCTTTCATTGTATCTGTCTTGGTGGTTTTCATGACAACTTGATCACCACTAAGTGTCCCACTGCAAGTTCTCCACTGCCTGCAGGATAAAGTCACTTTGTACACACCTATGTTATAACACAAATCTCACTGCATTACACTCAGTTTACTCATCTGTCCATTTCTTTAGACTGCAGGCTCTCTGGGGCCATGTTTAATGTTGTGTTTCTTTCACTAGTTCTAGTAACTGGCACACAGTAGACCTTAATTGTTGAATTGATTACTGAATTGAATGAATGAATGAATGAATGAGTAAATGAAAAAAACAGCATTTTGAAGGCTCAACTTGCAACCTGAACCTATAACGTGATGGAAAATTCACACACATTAATGTCAAAATTTACCTTAGGCATCCAGGGGAATAAACTTTGGAAGTTACCAAAGAGCAAATAGTTTACAACTAGTTGTTTTAGCGAATGTCTCATGCAGTTTAATTTGGATTGATTAGAACTTGGAGAAACTTAGAGCCAAGGTACGCTTTGGAAAAACACGGTCCATAATTGATGCAGCCAGTGACCATTTCTGGGCAGTTGGGTCACCTGTGAGCGCCCCTGTCCTCAGTCTGGTCTTCCACAAAAGCTTCCATCGGAGCAGCTGACCGATCACCTTAGCTTTTTCGGACTCTCAGCAAGGGAGCTTTGGGACTTCCCTGGTGGTCCAGTGGTAAAGAATCTGCCTTCTAATACAGGGGATACGGGTTTGATCCCTCGTCGGGGAACTACGATCCCACATGCTGCGAGGTAGCTAGGCCTGTGCACCACAACTACTGAGCTCACGTGCCTCAAGTACAGAGCCCACGCACTCTGGAGCCCACGCACCACAACTAGAGAGAGAAAACCCACAGGCCACAACTAGAGAGAAGCCTGCGCCTCACTGAAGGTCCCGCATGCCGCAACTAAGACCCGACGCAGCCAAAAAAAGAAAAAATTAAAAATTTAAGAGTAGAATGCTGGTTACCAGGGAATGAGGTATGGGGAATAGGAGAGATGTTGTTTAAGGGTACAAACTTTAAAAAAAAAAAACAAAAAACAAAAACAAGGGAGCTTCAAGCAATCAGATTTTAACAGCCAATTAATCCCTCTGGGTGATGTCTATGTAGCACTTAGTGTGTTCCCGTAATGAAAAAGAACATTACCAGCTACCTAAAAGTGCCCCCTCCCTCAAGTCACCTCCCGGGCATTAACTTCCCCCAAAGGTATCACTATCCTATAGTGTTTCATCAGTTTTTTTAAAAAAACTTAGAACTGAGTGAAAAAGTTGGCACTGAGTATGAAGGATGCTCAAAGTGTGTGGACCCAAAATGTCACCTCTTGCACTAACTTGGATGGCCCCGGTTTCTGTACGAGCCAACAGAAGCCCCTAGAGTCCACTCACTCTACAGGTTACCATTGCGGTTGAACATTCATGAGGTGCCTCCTCTCTTTGTCACCTCTGAGAGCTCTCCAGAATCTCTCAGTGGGGGAGGAAAGGCTGTTTGGGGGTGCCAGCAGACCACCTTCGGGATGAAAAAAAGAGATACAGCATGAGAACAGAAAGGATCTCCATCCTTTCTCTAGTTATTATGTTTAACTTGTAAAGTGACTGAGAGGCAGGAGGCATTGATTATGCATGCACAGCACATTCTAGTTTGAAAACTAGGTCTGCATCTATTCCTTCCTGCTTCCCCTCCTCAACTCCAAGACTGTCATCCACATATGACTGACAAGGAAACTGAGGTTCGCACGGGTATGTCACTTGCAAAAATCTGATAATTAGCGAGGGTGGAGGTAGGGATGGGACATCTATGCCCTCCTCTGGGTCTCATAGAGACCCAGATGGCAGTCAGGAGATTTTTAATGGCGTGCATTTCATAGAGAAGCAGCGTGAGGCTCAGAGATGTTAAGGCACCTGCCCCAGGTGGCACAGCTGAGACTCCACTCCAAGCCTGGTGTCCATCCTGGTATGTGGTGCTGTCATTCAGACAGTGATGCTGCCTGTTCTGCACGGATAACTGGTAATGAGTGAGCAATAATCAGAGTGGGGGCCTGCAAGTTTGGAGAAAAGGAGAAGTCGGTGAAGAATAGACTCAGCACAGTGACTGACATCATTTCACAATGTTTATTTTCCATTCATACACCACGCGGCATGTCTCATATATTTTTAATGAGACATTCTATTAATGCCAATGGGGTTGATTTTTAAGGAAGCATTAGGGGTAGCAGAACGTGACTGCCATGCAGTATTGACTAAGATCCATTATCCAACCACATTCGCTCTGACCTTATCATTGGCCGACAAAGAGAAATAAGACATTAGAGTGTTTCTACAAAGCTGTATCCAAGGACGGGGGAAGGCCTGAGCCCACTGCGGTGAGGAACATGCGTCCCTTCTGAAGGGTCTGGCGTGAAGAGCTGGCCTTGTGGACGGACAGAGCAAGGAACTGGAGGGGCTGCTTGGTCCCCGCACACTCCTCCCCTCTGCTCCCTGGGCTCTGCCAGCTACTGTGGCATCAGGGGACACACAGCAGCATGCTGCTAAGAGACTAAGGCTCCAGAGGCTTTGTGCCTCAGTCTCCTCACCTGCAAACTAGGTATAATTATTATACTTCACTCATCCACTTCTTGTGGGGATTAAGTGAGTTAAGAAAGGTAAACCCCAGGACTTCCCTGGTGGTCCAGTGGTTAAGACTCCGTGCTTCCACTGCAGGGGGCGCAGGTTCGATCCCTGGTTGGGGAACTAAGATCCCACATGCCACGTGGCCAAAAAAATAAATTTATTAAAAAAAAAAATAAACGTGAACCTCTGGGAGCTGTCCCTGGCTTGTAATGCGAGCTATGGAAGTGTTAGCTATTATTGTTGTTGTTGTTACATCCGGAAGAAGGAAAACATTGTCAAATCTATCAGAATCAGGGTTCAGATTCTCCATGCAGTTCTTTAGGTGGGTGATGAAGAGATACACATGGATTCTCTTTGGTGATGGAAGTTTACCAGGGGATAGAGAAAATTTTCTTCCCCAGAGTTCTTTGGACAGCCCTGTATCTGTGCGGAAGTACCAGTGATAACTTCTAGTTATGAAAGGGGTGACTTGGGGGGGGGTGTCAATGAGCTGAAGTCACAGAACGCCGTGGCTGACTGCCTTCTGTGTTTGCTGGGGGTTTTACCTGTAGGGCTTTTGGGGGCATTTGAGCCTTTATGAGTTTGGGCAGAGCTGAGTTGTTCTGTGATAATAAAAGCTTGAGGAATCTGAGGTTCTGTGGAAAAGAGGGGAGATGTGTCAGAAAGTTGATGTTGCCTGGGAGGATGAGAGGAGAGCAAAACAGCAACCACGAAACATACAGAGAGTGGCGAGGAGGCCTAGGAAGGTTTTTGACGGAACTCTTATATATTTAATGTGGTTTGTGGTAGAACTGGAGACATAAATCCCTTCCTCTGTCCCTTCCATGCATTCTTTGATAGAACTGCAAAATTCACATAGGGAAAATGTTTGTCTTTAATAGTGGTCCAACAGATGCAGGTGAAGACATTGATAAGCAATATCATACCATTTAAAAAGTAAAAAAAAAAAAAAAAAGAGTGATGTGGTTGGGATAAAATAATGACACCAGCATTGCTCATTCCAGGGTCATTTGGGACCACCCTGTGGATAATCAATTAGCAATCTATATCAAGGTCATAGAAACATGTATATCCTTGATTGAACTCTAATCCTATTTCTGGGAATTTATCCCATGGAAATAATTTAGAAGAAAAAAATTCTGAGGTCTGGATGATGTTGTAAATCGATTGCAGAATGAACTCTAATGGGAAAAAAAGGTGACCAGATCTTAGATAAATGGTTAAGCGAAGAATTTTGTAACCATTAAAATGGTAATTTTGAAAGCAAGATGGAAAATGCTTACGATATGATACTAACTATGAAAAAGCAGGGCACGAAATTATATTTATACCTTATTAAGCATGCAAGCTGTGTTTGCACATAGATGAGGATTAGATGGGAATACAGAAAAATCAAGCTAGCTGATGTGTTGACGGGTAAAATTGTGTGTCTGGGTGCTTGAATTTTTCAAATCCTTTATTCTTGTTAAAGGGTTGTAGAGCTCCTATCTCCCCTCCTCAGCCAGGGGACAGGGCAGGGTAAGGGGCTCAGCCCCTGATGGGGCTCCAGGGGCCAGGGCCAGGAGTGAGGTTGGCAAAAATTCCTGGGGTGGAATAAGAGGCACCTGGCGTCTGCAGCTGGGCCAGGGTGGTTGCAAGAGGAGGGCAAGTTTGCAGCATCAAGTTGAGGAATCCAGACAAGACGGAACACAACTGATAAGATTCTCAGCGGCAAAGAGATCGTTGGGGTCTTTTAGAGAGGACCCATCTATTGGGAGAGAACCAAGAAGGACACAAAAGCAGAGAGGACTCCATGGTGGTCAGGTCTGGGTTTCCCGCAGGTGGCTTTGAGGGAGGGAGGTGACCCTCTTGGTAGCGTTATGATAGTGGAGGACAGGTTCCCCCGATTATCCATCCTCTGGATTGTCTCCTTCCCAGCTGAATGGATACTAGAGTTGCCCCTGGCATGGCCAAGAGCCAGGAGGTATATACTCAGATTCCTGGTTCCAGGTTGCTAGACAACCTAGAGGTTAAAATAGATGGTGAAGTCTCCATGTAAAGGGCAGAAGGGCTGATGTAAAACAAAGTGGACTTGCTGGGAGAGACACCGGATTCCCAGGTTACTAGACTAATGACGTCTAAGACAAAGCAAGAGTGTTCGGATAAAGGAGCAAAAGGATATTCCAGAAGCAATGGGATTCAGGCACCGATATCTCTTCTGGTTCCTGTTCAAATGTTCAGAGGAGAGCAGTTGCTTTACTGCCCAAAGAGCTTGACTCTTTCCTCTCTCCTTTCATCTCATGGAAAGACAGTGCTTACCCTTTAGACCAGTGGTTCTTAAACAGGGGTGGTTTTACCCCCAGGAGACATTTGAAATGTCTGGAGACATTTTGGGTTGTCACAATTGGAAGGGGGCGCTACTGGCATCTTGGCCAAGGAAGTTGCTAAATATCCTACAATGAACAGGACCTGCGCTGGCTTGCCTCAGCAGCCAAGGAGTCAATAGTGCCCAGGCTGAGAAACCTTGCTTTAGACCCATCCTATTTACTGGGATGCTCTACACCATGGCCAAGGATAAATAAGGATGATGATGATGATGAAGATGATGACGAAGATGATGAAGATAATGATGACGATGATGATGGTGTCCCATACTTACGATGCACGTGTACTTGTGCACGCCTAAATTCACCAAATCCTTCTAACGCAGTAAGGTGTGCAGGGCTTATTATTCCTATTTTGGAGGTAAGAAAATCTAGGTTGAGAGAGGGCAGTGATTTATCCAAGGTCACACAATGAGCATAAGGCAGAGCTGGTTTAGAGGCATTGGTGTCTCACCCCTTTCCGCACTGTACTGGGTGTACTCTGTGAAGAGAAAAGGAGGAAAAGGCTAAATGATGTTCCCAAACCCTGAATTTGTCTTGGGCTTACGCATTAGTGGTGGGGCTAGGATTCCTCATTCCCAAACTAAGATCAACAAACACACCTACAAGAGACACAGAAACTTACAGAGACTAACGGTTTACACGGTGCTGAGGCGATCGTGGAGTTGACGATTTAGCTGCTTATCTAATTCTGTGTGTCATCCATTCACTTCTTTTTTTCTTAGTGGTAGATGTTCCACAGGAATTACTGATAGCTGAAAGTTTTACAGACTTTTTCCCCCAGGGATAAGCATGAGTTAAGTATGAACTTGTTTGGTATTTTCTTTATTTGCCAAAAAAAGACTTGATTGTATCCCAGGCATGTAGCATGGCATCGATGTCCATTACTTTTCATGAAGCCTCACATCCCCAATCATGTTTTTCCTGGAAAACGGCAAGGATGATGCCACAAATCCTTCTCATCCCCTTCCTTGAAGAGTGTCACTGACAAAGGTTGGAAACTCAACTGATGAATAACTGGCTGGAATATAAAGTTGGCATTGTAAAATTGGCAGTGATAAAATCATCAAGAATGACATCCAAATAGCTGGCCCGAATGGCCAAGTTAAACCATCTAGCATCTTAGAGGGATGCTATAGTGTGGAGGGATGTGAGTGAGAAAGGGTGGTGGGAACCAGGGAGGGTTTGGCTCAGCGATCCTGGTGAGGGGTAAATTGTGGTACCCTGGGTGTGTAACACCCCTCTGAACATTTTGTCATAGTATCTTTTCTTTTAAAAAATTGAGATATGATTGACATCTTATGTAAGTTTAAGGTGTACGTGTTGATACGATACATTTCTATGTTGCAATATGATTACCACTGTAGTGTTAGCTCCGCATTCTTGCTCACACTTGTTATCTCTTGTCTTCTTCATGACAGTCATTCTAACAGGTGTGAGGTGATGTCTCATTGTGGCTTTGATTTGTGTTTCCCTGATGATTAGTGATGTGTAACATCTTTCATGTGCCTGTTGGCCATTTGTATGTCTTCTTTGGAGGAATGTCTTTTCAGTGTCTCTGTGCATTTGTTAGTTGGATTGTTTGCGTTTTTGTTATAGAGTTGTATGAATTCTTTATATGTTTTAGATATTAACTCCTTAAGTACAAGGAGCAAAGGCAAAAATAAACAAGTGGGGCTACACCAAACTAAAATATTCCTGCACGTCAAAAGAAACAATCAACAAAATGAAAAGGCCACATACAGAATGGGAGAAAATATTTGCAAACTATATATCTGTGTTCCAGTGTCCTGAATCAGGGTTTGGTCATGCTACGAGTAACAGCTATTTTAATAAGACCATTGTCACCCTGAAGACATTAAATGCTACTTTTTATTACCACTAGTAGGTACTAGACTTCCATAAGATACAGGGGTGGGGTCTGGGATGGGATGAAGCTCTGGATGCCAGGAATACCTTGAAGAAGAGACAGACAGGCTGCTGGGAACACTCCTTGAAGTTTCTCCCCTCTGCTTGGCTATGTTCTGTCAGAATCACTCAGCCCATCCAGCAAGAAGCTCCTGCACCTCACATCTCAGAATGGAGCCACCCCAGAGGGACTGATTCTCCTTACCCAGGTCCAAGCAGAAAAATCCAATGGGTAGACCCTAATTAGCTGCATGAGTCATGTGTCCACCCTGATGGTGGTCAGCTGTGGCCATGGAGCTGGGTGCTATGATAACCTGCCCCCTCTCTCCAGAAAAACAATAACCAAACTCACAGCACTTACTCTGTGGCAGTTAATGTTCCAAACACTTGCTCATATTATCTCCTTTAGTCCTCCTCACAGCACTAGGAGACAATCCATGAGGTAGATACACTGAAGATCATCCCTATTCTAGGGATGAGACAACTAAGGCACAGAGATGTTAAGTGACTTTTCAAAGGTCACACAGCTAGTAAATTGCAGAGTTGGGGTTAGAGTCTAGGCAATTCTGATCCATGCTTTTAACCACTACTCCATACCATGCCTGTTGGAGGGTAGAGGGAGAGAGGCTGCCCTAAAGAAGGTAGAGATGTTGTTTGGAGGAGAGAGGAGGGATTGGAGGGCAGTCCGGGACTTACCATCTCTCCGACTCATCATTTGTAAAATAGGGGTGGCATCTGCTTCTTGTGGCTGCAGCACAGATGAAATGAGAAAATGCTCAAGAAGGGCAGAGTCCCTGGCAGCCAAGGCATCATCGGTGTTTGTTCTCATTTTATTCTCTCTTGGTGTTTGAATAGTCCCTTCGAAAACTGCAGGCATCTGTGCTAAAGAGGAACGAGAAAGACGTCTGTGTCCAGGCTCCAACAGGGGAAGCCACGTTTGAAGGTGGCGGCAGGAGTAGGGATAGAGCCCTACGAGGTGGAGATGGATGCAGGAACAGCATTCGGGCTTTGTGGCAAGGCTTCCCAGGTAAAGATTCACTTTCAAGTGCTCCAAGCTTGGGACCCCTGTGTTTCATCTTATGAGGAAGCTGAGACCCCTCAGAGGGTCATCATGGGGCTTTTCCTGGCCTCACAGCTTAGCACTGTGCCTGCCCTGGACTGAAGCAGCTCCCAGAGGCAGATTGAATATGTTTTGTTTAAAGGGGAAGAAGTGAAGCATGTGGGTGGGGGCTCATCCCAGCCTCGGAGGAGGGGGAGGAGGGGGAGGAAGGGGGAGGAGGGGGAGGAGGGGGAGGAGGGGGAGGAGGAGGGGTAGGAGGAGGGAGGAGGGGGAGGAGGAGGAGGGGAAGAGGGGGAGGGGAGGAGGGGGAGGAGGAGGGGAGGAGAAAGAGGGGGAGGGGGAGGAGGGGGAGGGAGGTTTGAAGCACCCTGGAGCCCACAAGCCATCCTCAAGAGGTTTCCTGTGGCTTTCCTGAGAAGCGACCCAGGGGAAGCTTCTGCTTTTCCAGTCACAGAGGCGTGGGAAGTGCTCCAGCCTGGGTCTTTCTGTTTGCCCAGCCTACTCTTCTGTGACTCCTGAAAAAGGACCACGGCTGAAAGGCAAAGAGGGTGGATGCACTGGGTGGGCGTCTGAAGCTGAGTTAGGTCTCTGCTTCCTCCTCCCAGTTCCTTGTTTTTCTGACCTGTAGGTCCGCCCTCTCCGTGCTGTTCACCCTCCGCACATTTGTAGCTCAGAGTAAGATCTTTAAGGAAAGTTGTCCCACTCTGATTGCTTACTTCCTCTCAGCAAGGCGAGGATGGAGCTGACTTATGGGCCGCTTCGCCCCAGACTCACACATTCACCCTTGTCCAAATACACCCAGCCTTGAGCCAGCACCGTGTTCATCGCTGTGCCGACTTCACCCCACACAGGAGGCTCTAGACGCCTCATACCAGAGGCGTGAAAGGTATTTTTGATTCTAGTTATGGAAAGGAAGTGGGGAGAAGAGTTTAATATTTCTGCCAGAATTCTCTGTAAGATCAAATTTCTGCTTTTTTTTTTTTTAATGGAGAAAGTTGGGCTGATTCAACCTAAACAGATCATAAAATCGTTAATTGCTGTTGAAAAGGAGGAACTGCGATTTGCTTTGATGTGGAGTTAATAGAAGGTATTCCAGTTTACAGTTCCTTTGCATAGATCAAACAGCACCACCGGCCTTAGCCTCTTCTGACATTTGCAAGTTTTAATCATTGTTCTTTTCAGGCAGGAAGACTCAAAATCAGATATTCATTCCCTCGGGCTACTTCAGGTAGGAATTAAAGAGGCATTAGGGGAACTTGCTCTTTTTTATCTTTAAATGTGTCATGAGTGATTGAAGAAAAATACTTCCTTTGTTCCCATATTCTGAACAGCCATTTGGAGGGTGATGATTTCTGGGGAGGAAACTGGGAAGATGTTGGTAGATCATCTAACCCTTGATTACATTAAACCCTGCCACCCTTCTCTCTTTACAAGCTTAAGTACGCTGGCTTCCACCAACACGTTCAGGTAAGCAATGGTGTGATTCTACCCACTAAAAAACAAGGCTTTGCTTTCGTGATAGGCTTTCATTGATTTAATTGTGTGTACTATAAACATTGATTAAGGAGCTACCTTGTTCCAGGAGCTGCGTCTGGCACAGAACAAGTAGAGATGAATCAGATTCAGTCCCAGCCCTCGAAGAATTCACAGTCTTGGGGAAGAAAAGGTAGCCCATTAATTACAATGTAGCATGGGACTTCCCTGGTGGCGCAGTGGTTAAGAATCTGCCTGCCAATACAGGGGACATGGGTTCGATCCCTAGTCGGGGAAGATCCCACATGCCGCAGAGCAACTAAGCCCGTGTGCCACAACTACTGAGCCTGTGCGTCACAACTACTGAAGCTCGTGTGCCTAGAGCCTCTCTTCTCCTATCTGTCCAAAGCAATTCAAAACCAAAAGGAGAAATGAGAAAGAGATCATCCGTAGCTAGATCTCAAACCCCCCAAGCCCAACAATTCTGAAATCAACTTAATTTCCAATTAACCCCCTAAATCCTGTTTACATCTTAGATTGTAATTGCCACTTTTAAACCTCGCTCCTATTCAAATTTTTCCGGGCCCAGTTATTGGGCAGATGTATATTCTCATCGGATAATGAGAACCTAAACTAAAAAGCCTTTTATGGAGGTGATGCTTCACTATTTAAATCTGATGTGTAAGAATAGCTGGAGGAAAGTGGGGGAACCGGCAATGCAGTGAAGGGTTAAAAATAGCAAATAACACTTGGAAGAGTATCACAGAAAGGGAGTCGCCCAGAGACACTAAGAACAAATACAGTCAGTTCCCTACATACGAACCTTCAAGTTGCGAAATTTCAAAGATGTGAATGTGTGTTCACATGTCCGATCATGTACGTGTCTGGCGTACACTGTCACGTGCGTGCACCCTCTGCAAGTGGTGGTGCTTTTGTGTACTTTACTGTAGTACCGTATAGAGTACAGTAGTACAGTATCTTTATTTCAAGCCCAGGATGTCCGGAAGCAAGCGTAAAAGCAGCCGATTGTGTTAGTTGGGTACCTAGGCTGACTTTGTTGGACTTAGGAACAAACTGGACTTAAGAATGTGCTCTCAGAATGAAACTCATTGGTATGTAGGGATCTTACTGTATACAGGCTTCTCTCTCCACACCTGGCCAGCCTGTCTTTCTTTTCTCTCATTTTGAAGGTACAGGAAGAGCTTTTATCTACACAGTCCTAACGCAGGGTTTCTCAACTTGGGCAGTGTGGACATTTTGGGCTGCATCATTTTTGTTGTGGAGGACTGTCCTGTGTACTGCAGGATGTTTAGCAGCAGCCCTGACCTCTACCCACTAGACGCCAGTAGCGTCTGTAGACAATACCAAATGTCTCCTGGAGGGCAAAACCATCCCCAGTTGAGAACCACTGTCTTAAAGTACGCAAACGCCCATGGAATTATGCTCTGCAGAAGCATGGAATTATCTCATTCATGACTTTAAACAGCTGAGTGGTTTGTTATTATTCCCAATTTCTAGATGGGGAAAGAGGGTGAGTCGTTTCAATGACTTGTTTCAGGTCACACTGACGATCTGTCATACCTGGGGCTCTTTAGATTACATGCAATCAATGCAAGCTTCTTTTTAAAAAATTTTTATTCGAGTATAGTTGCTTTACAATGTTGTGTTTGTTTCTACTGTACAGCGAAGTGAATCAGCTCTACGTATACATATATCCCTTCTGTTTTTGGATTTCCCTCCCATTTAGGTCACCATAGAGCATTGAGTAGAGTTCCTTGTGCTATACAGTAGGTTCTCACTAGTTATCTATTTTATACATAGTAGTGTATGTATGTCATTCCCAATCTCCCAATTCATCCCTATTCTACATGGTTTTAACAGTTCTCTCCTACAGGAAAGGGTGTAGTCCCCAAGTCACCACCAGGGGACGTCTCTGAGGGTTCCTCCTGCTATTTATTCCAGGGCTTGATAGGACAGGGAGCCCACTTTGGCTTTTCATCTAGAGCTGCTGGCACACAGTTCTTATAAGAAAAGCCGGCAAGTGCATATGCTTACAAAGCAGACATGCAGACCCTTCCTGGCGAGTGTTTATTTCACCTCAAGTTCTCTTCGCAGGGGCGTGCACAGGTCCTGAGGATTGGATCCCTGTGTTTAAATGGCATAACGTGCAATGTGTGAATGAGGTACCCTTCCCCCCATCTCTTCCATGGTCACAAGGGCTAATCTTATTTGGCCTGCCAATCATGGGCGGCTTAGGTAATCTCATTAAGCAAAGCCAGTGCCTCCTACTTTCTTCGTCTTCCTGCTCCCCCTTCTCCATCAAGGAATGGTTTTAATGGCCCAACAAAGGGCTCAGCCCAGTGCACCATGAATTTGAGGTAATGTCCCGTGTTGGGTTAACGGAACTCTCCTGCCAGCAGAGCTGATGCCATCTGCCCATTTATTGACAGCCTTGTCAGCAAAAATCTGGAGTCTGAGGGTTGGCAGGCAGCCAGCTTGCTTTCCACTGTCTCTCCAGTGTCTCAGTAACAGATGTGGTGCCTCATGCTGGAGCTGCTGTTGGCAAATCGCTGCATGCTCGTGTTATTTATCAGGGGTGGAGGGAAGGCAGGATACATGTCTTCCAGGAAAGAATTTGTATTCCTTTCCAGGTTCTCTTTTTGCAGATTAAAAAAAAAAAAAAAAAAAGCACTTGAAACTGACTTTTCAAAATGTGAAATAATCAGCTTATTGTGCAAAACTGAAAAAAAAAAAAATCATTCCAGACCATGCAAGCATTTGTTCAATGCTTTTGGCCCAGTCACAAGTTACGCAGGTTCTGTGGACTTGAGTATTGGCTACAATTCATTCCCCGTAGGGTCCCCCTGTCCTTGGAAGATGTTTTTTTAATTGTATTGTCATACAAAAGCAACAGAGTTGGGAGGATTTTTTCACACATAATACCTCACTCCTCGTGTGTTCTTAGCCCCAGTCAGTGGAAATCAATCAGAGTGTTTGCTGAATGGATCCAGAATAATGGGTGAGGTATGGAAGAGGTAATTTGTATGTCCTTGATAGAAGAAAATTTTCTGGCCGTACCTTTCCTTTTAAAGTAGAAAGGACTACTTTGAAAGAAACAAATTGCAGCTTCGCTATGGAGCTTTGTACACACGTCCCGATCAGCCATTCCAAGACAGACATCGCATACCGATTGGGAGCATCTTATAAAAGCAGTTTTGTTGAAGGATTTTTTTCTTCCCCTTAAGTGTAAGGTTCTCAGCCACTGATTCGTGCAGGTTCTGTGTTTGTTCTTTCAGCCATAATAAAGGCAGTCTTGGATTAGGAGAGAGAACTAGTGCAGAGGGATTTACGCCACACTTGCACCGAGGAAAGGGAATCATTCACCTGGCAGGTGGGGGGAAGACAGGTGGCCCTGGTGGGTCACCTGCAGCTCCGTGAGCCAGGGAGGAGCACATTGAAGGTGTTTCTCTGTTGATTACTCTGTGCTGCTGTGCACATCAAAAAGGTGAAACTCCTGAATGGGAATCAAAGAACCCACCAAGGAACAGACCCAGAAGAAGACCTCTCACCCAGCACAGGGGACTGAGCCTGTCCCAGGCCATTCAAGAAACTTTGGGATTGACATATATACACTAATATGTATAAAATAGATAACTAATAAGAACCTGCTGTATAAAAAAAGAAATAAAATAAAATTCAAAAATTCAAAAAAAAAAATACTATAAGTTGGCCCCAGGGAGGCACGAGAAGCCTCACACCACTCCTGGATGTCTAGAGGCAAGCAACAAAACCCTGCAGGCTGCGTTCTTGTCTGGCGCCCCCTCTGTTGCCCTAAGACAAGCGCCACTGTCTTCTAAAGGGCCAGTCTCAAGCATAAATAAGACAATAGAAGCCTGATGCAAAGGAGTGCAAAGTATATATGATTGTAAGCCCCAAACGAACTGGAGAATGCATCATTAAATTTATGGTTCTAGCGCTCAAGTGGTAGGACTACTAATTACCACTTTGGGCATTTGTATTGTGCTTTACAGTTTAAACGTTGCTTTCATATGCATTTTCTTACCCAACGGAAGGCTTTCTTCCTTGCTGATGTCCAGGCTAGACTGTCCATTCTGGCACTGACTTCAAGTTAGGACAACGGCTTGGTTCTGTGCCCTCCTACATTGAGACCTAAGATCGTGCTAGCTGCTGAATGTGAGTGAGACCAACGGGAGACACAAAAATATGGCCAGTGCCTGTGATCTGGGGGAGGCGAGGTCCTGAGAGGTGACCTGCAGAGCCAGAGATGGCTCACATCACAGCTGCAGGCACCCCTTTACTTGACAGATGAGGACTTGGGTTCTGGGTCAAAATGGTGACAGGACAACTTTGCCCTTGTATAAACCCAGACCAGGGCCTCTAGGACATGCCTGAGGGCGAGGCCACTGGGAATGAACACAAGGCCATCACTGGCCCTAATTGCACCAGCAGCACTGAGGGGGCTCTTTCTACAGAGCAGGGATGGGCATCTTTGCAAGAAGACACGTCCCCCCAATCACACCCTTTTAATCTGCCTCCCAAGTAGCCATTGCTCCCAATTCAGTGGTGAAATGTTAAGAGGACATATTTGCTGCTAACTGAGTGAGCAGACGCTGGCTGGGTGAGGAACCGGGACCAGGGAGCCTCCTCTCTCCAGCCCTTGTGAAATTTGAAAAAGGGCTTTCAGGACAGCAGGCAATGCAGCATCCAGGCCTGTGTGTCCCCTTACCTTTCCCTCCTGGGAAGCTGAGCAGTGTGGTGTCTGCTGCCGCCACCAACTGGCGCCTCTGCTTTCGCCTCTGCCCTCATTTCCGCGGTGTCCGGCAGCTGGTGGGATGCCCACCTCTCTCTCTGCACTGGCGCAGGCTGTGAGGACCCAGACAAAGGCCATTTGGAGCCAAGAACAAGGGTTGCGTTTCTATCAATGCACCCTTGATGCCAGACAGCTCCCCTCCTGGGCGCTTTGCCCTGCAGTGTTGGAGCAGGATGCTGAGAGGCTGCCTGGGCTCGGGGATGCTCAGCTCTGAAAAGCATAGCTCCTGCCTGGTGCTGGAGATGCTGCCTGTGCCCAGCCAGGGAAGCCTTCCTCTCTGCTCTGCCTTCCCTCTCTGCCTCGCCAGGCCGACGGGGACCTTGCGTTTCTAGCTGACGCACAGCTCCGGTAGCCGTTGCTAAGAGCTGCCTGGTTGGAAAGGAATGGCAATCAGGTGTGGGGGGCGCAGCCTGCCCTCCCTGGCCCCCGGCTGCTGGCAAGCTGAGAGCCCCAGGCGGGAGTCACCAGCAGTTTGTTCTTTGTTCAGCCCTCCAGCCAAGCTCGGCTGCAGCCGCTCATTTTTCTGTGCCTTAATATCTGCTCTGAGAAGCAGGAATTGCCTGGCCGGCGGCCAATGCCCCATCTTCTCCTCCCCTCCCTCTCCTGCTCCCCCTGCCAGAGCAGGAAGGGGCTGAGACCACGACACCCCAGCATGGCTGGAAGAAAGGCTGACAACCCTGCCCGTATACTGGGGACCCTCGCTTCTTTCTCCAGGCTGAGCTGCCAACTTGTTCCCTGCAGGGACATGGCCCTAAGCATGTGCCAAACCGACAGTCTCACCGGACCTGACATTTAAAGCTAATGAGTGAAACAGTCCAGGTGCAAGACACTTTGGAGCCATGGGGTCTGCCATGACTGTCCCATTTGAAAAGGACACTGCTGCTCAGGTCCCATGGGCCTGATGTTGTCATGTCCCCCAAGTTTTTCAAGAAAAGCCAGATATTCTAATTTTTGTATAAAATCTGTTGAATTTTTACATATTGGCAACCAGTCCCAAGTTTTCTTAAGATTTAAGCAAACCACCTCTGTGGGATGTTGGTGTGTGATTTCTGCCCTCAACTTGTGAGGATAAAGCTATAAACTCTGTTTGGGTCTGGCTGTGCTGATCCTAGCTGAGTGTAGGAACTCTGCTCAGTGGACTCCTTCTCAAGGTTTCTGAGCTCTTTTGGGGGTTGCATGTTGCTTTGTGCTCTTGGGGGGTAGCTGAGATCTTTCTGGCAATAGGCAGAAAGAAAGTAAATTGTCAGTAAAGAGGCTTTTCTAGGTCCAGCCTTGCCCGGGTTCAATGTTTGATCTAAGTGTATTAGATTTTTTTCTATGCTCTGTAATGAATTACCATAAATTTGGCTAAAAATAACACAAATTTATTATTGCACAGTCTGTGGGTCTATGGCATGGGTTAGTTGGGTCTTCTGCTCAAGGTCTCAACAGATCTTGGCCAGGACTGCAATCTCATCTTCTAAGCTCATTCGGATTATTGGCAGAATTCATTTTCTTTCAGTTGTAGGTCTGAGGTCTACAGCTCCTTGAGAGCAAGCCCATTGTCCTCTACCACGTGGTCCTGTCTGCAACATGGTAGTGTCCTTCATCAAGGCCAATCAGAGAATCTCTCTTGCTGAGAATCTCCCATTTCTTTTATGGACTCACCTGAATAAGTCAGGCCCACCCAGGATAATCTCCCTTTTGATTAACTTAAAGTCAACTGATTAGTCAACTTAATTACAGTAAGTCCCCTACATGTGAACTTTCAATCTGTGAACTTTCAAACATGCGAACATGTGTTCACATGTCCAGTCATGTAAGTTAGTTCACGTGTCTGGTGTACATTGTCACGTGCGTGCATCCTCTGCAAGTGGTTGTGCTTTTGTGTACTTTACTGTACAGTACTGTATAGACCACAGTAGTACAGCTGTGCCACCTCCCACCTCCTCTCTCTCCTCCAGTCAGTAACTCTTCTTGCCTGTTCACGCGATGCCAGCCCCTGTATGCCAGCTGTTGTACTGTACTACTGTACTTTTCAAGGTACTGTACTGTAAGATTAAAAATGTTTTCTTTATTTTTTGTGTTTGTTTTTTATGTATTATTTGTGTGAAAAGTATCATAAAGCTATGACCGTACAGTACAATATAGCCTATTGTGTTAGTTGGGTACCTAGGCTAACTTTGTTGGACTTACGAACAAATTGGATTACGAACACACTCTCGGGATGGAACTCATTCATATACAGGGGACTTACTGTACATCTGAAAAATTCTGTCACCCTTTCCCATACAACATAACCTGATCACAAAAGTGAAAACCATCATATTCACAGCTCCACCCACACTCAAGGGAGAGGATTATATTGTGCATCTACATCAGGGGGGTGGGAATCTTAGAGAACATGTCAGAATTCTGCCTACCATACTAAGAAAGACTCCTTTTCTCTCTGATTTTTAATTATCTATTAAATTAAGGCTATGCTAGATGATTTCTTACATCAGCTTTTTATATCTAAAGTGCTACAGTTTGATCTCAAAGGGTACATTGGATTATAATAACTATTATATTTTCCATTGAAAGAGGCACAGAAATGAAATGGGGTTCCCAAGTTAATTCTGAAATAAAGTTGATGTTTCACTCGATAATTTATGTTTTGTTCAGATGAAATTTAAGGGACATAAAAGGTCACAAATACCTAGGCATTAGAGCATTCTCCTTGGTAGCATTGATCTAGATTATTAAGATTTGGTTTTTGATGAACAGAGATTCAGCTAGATCATAAACTTGACTGCTTCTGGGTCAGTGTTGGTTTATTGGCAGTGAAAGCTACTCAGGAGAATGTTAGGTTATTTTTCCAAAAGTTGAGGTTCTTTCCTTGTGCATCTCACACTCCAGGAAGAAGGCACCAGGAGAGTCACGTGTTCTGGCTGTGCTTTTTGTTGTCGGTTTTCTCCCCTGCCCCTCCCCTCTCTCCAGTCACTCAAAGGGAGATACATTCTTCCACTCTGGGTTAAGGTTTCTTTCTTGAATGTTTTCAAGATCTTCAGATCACAGGAACATCAGGTCAGGAGTGTGAAGGTGGTGCCATCTGCCTCTAGAGAAGAGAGAACACACAAATGCCAACATCCTCAGAAAAATGCTCTCCTAGGACCATGGGCTCACGTGCACCAAAGAACAATCCATCTGTCAGCAACCGAATTTCTCTACCCAAAACACAGAAGCTCACTTCTTAAGAATTAAGCAAGTCTGGACTGTTGCTCTCTGCTGTTTAATAACAGGAGAGGTGAAAGCCTTGTTTAAGTCTTTTGCCAGTTGGTAAGCAATACTGATCTTTAAATACTCCTGCCTCTATAGAAGGGGCTAAGGATTCAGGAAAGCCCATTGCTCTAAAATCCGCAGGCTGGTGTGAAAACCTTTAGTGGCAGAAAGAAAAGTTTAGGAATCTTCTAGAAGTGTTTGCTAACTGCATAAGGAAAAATGTCTGGGGGAGTCTTTAAAAATACACACTGGCTGTTCTTTCCTTCCATTGTATTTGTCTATGGCTCCTCCTGAGCTTGTTGGGACTTACAAGTCATTTTTATTTTTATTTAAAACATTTATTTCATTTTATTTTTTTAGGTATATTCTTTTATTTTTCTTCTCTTAAAAAAATGATAGCACACTATACACAATGATTGGCATTTTGCTTTTTCATCTAACAATACAGTCATCCCTTGGTATCTGCAGAGTACTGGTACCAGGACCCCTTGCAGATACCAAAATCTGCAGATGCTCAAGTCCCTTATATAAAATGGCATAGTGTTTGCATATAACCTAAAATCCTCCTGTATTCTTTAAATCATCCCTAGATTATTTATAATAACTAACACAATGTAAATGCTATGTAAATAGTTGCCAGTGTGGCAAATTCAAGTTTCGAGTTTTGAAACTTTCTGGAATTTTTTTTTCTCAAATATTTTTGATATGCAGTTGGTTGAATCCACAGATGCAGAACCCATGGATACAGAGGGCCGACTGTCTATCTTTTTTTAAAATTAATTTTAATTGGAGTATAGCTGCTTTACAATGCTGTGTTACTTTCTACTGTACAGCAAAGTGAATCAGCTATATGTATAAATATATCCCCTCTTTTTGTCATTTTTATAGGACAGCTCCATGATGGGTTCTTTATCTTCATCAGGAGAATGCCCCAGATTAAAACAAACAAACAAATTTGAAAACATGAAACAAAAATCAATGACAAGTACAAAAATAAAACCCTCTGTTTCCTCCCAAATCTCATCACATCTTCCATCCTGAGGGGCCTTAAGACCAAGCCCAATGATTGGGGTTGACAGCAAATCTTTGCCAAGATGCTTTTGACATTGACAAAATCAGAGGATATGTATTAGTGGGCTGAATCCACTCCAGGTACAAGTTAATTAATAGTCTCACTGCATACTCTATAATTATAAATTTTGCCTAACGTCTTGAATTTTTAAGTATTTAAAAGATATATTTCAGCAGCTTGGAGCATTATCATTTAGCAGAGATGAACTGTCTTCCAACTGATTGAGGACTGAACAACGAGTTAGCAACATTGTGTTCTGGTTCTAGGTACACCTCTAACTTACTGTGATGCTGCAGGCATCACCCTGATCAATTCCTGACCTCATTCCCACATCTGTAAAAGGAAAGGAGTTGGATTGGATCATTCATTGATTTTCAAACTCTACTCCTTAGTGTCTTAGGGTTGTATGGAGATGATTGAAGGGCTCCAGGGATGGTGGTATCTTAGTCCATTTGGGTCGTTATAACAGGATATTACAGACTGGGTGACTTATAAACAATAGAAATTTATTTCTCACAGTTCTGGAGGCTGGAAGAGTCTGAGATTAAGGTGCAGCATGGTTGCGCGAGGGCCCTCTTCTGGGTCACAGACTTCTACTTGTATCCTCACACAGTGGAAGAGGCAAGGGAGCTCTCAGGGGTCTCTTAAAAGGGCACTAATCTCATTCACGAGGGCTCCACCCTCATGACCTAATCGTCTCCCAAAGGCCTGACCTCCTAATACCATCACTTTTGGGGATAGGTTTCAACATGTGAATTTTAGGGGGATGCAAACACTCAGGCTATAACAAGTAGATAATATTTTAGTTTAGCAAATGCTCTTCCCACATTTCCATAGGAGGAGTTTACTTCCCCACTCTATTGATGTTGGTTATGGCCAGATGACTTGCTTTGTCCAGTGGAATTTGTGTGGAAGTGGCAATGTGACAATTCTGAGCAGAGACTTTAAATGGTATCTCATGTTTCCATTTTAACCTCTTGCATCTCTGTTCTCCCATGAGAACATCAAATCCTAGATAGGAGATGGTCCTTCAGTCTGGTCCTACAATGAGAATACATATGCAGCAAAATTCTTAACCTATTCCCCAATTTGGAAGAGAGCCATGACAGCCATTGCACAGCCTTGTGAGCAAGAAAGAAGTATTTGTAGTTGTAAACCACTAAGAATTTGGAGTTATTTGTTATACAGCTCTACTGCAGCAAAAGTTGACTGATACACAGCCCAAATGAGCTGCCTCTTGGTCCCCAACTCTACCTGCACTGGTAAAGCTCTACTCATTACTGTTTTATATACCAGCTTCCCCAAAAGACTTCATCTGAATAAAAGAATTCTGCTGCTAAACACGCAAAACAAAACACCAGCTACATTTGATTACTTTTTAAAAAGTGTTCCTCAACTCATGATTTTAATATTTTGTCATTTTTAAAATATACGTTTCTGATCATGTTTATTTTTCATTTCTCCTGCTGCAAAATAAGCAATAAAATAAAATCAAGACTCTAGCAAGTTAAAAGTTATAATTTTAAATAAAAACTATCTCTAATGTTTATGTTTTTATTTTTGTTATTCATTTCCAGACATTAAATTGGCAAAGCCATTTAGTTATCATTCCAGCTAGGAAGTTCATGACAGATTTCCTTTTAAATACTTCTTCCAGCTCTGATATTTTAAAGGTCAACAAATTGTCATTTGGTCAAGAAGGGGTTTTCTAGAGACTTGGAAAACAGAACAAGGGCTTAGAGACATCTCAGGGCTGGTCACATGCACAGTGTGCTGTGAAATCTGACACTGAAGGGGGCAAGCCCTCAGCCCTGGCCTGGCCCCAGACTCAGCAACCATGTGATATGGCTAAATCCTGGCATCCATGGCCTGTTCATCTTTCCCTCCCACTCTCACAGTCAGTTCCATCAGCAGACGTTGTGCCTGGGTGGACTCATATGCAGTGGACCTTTCCTACCCATTATTCTCCCCCGCAAAGTTAACCTTTCTGTGTCCTATATAATCTGGGTCCTGAAAGAGAACCTGCAATCAGATCTAGTAAATACAATGAGGCCAAGGTTTTAAAGGTGATGCCAGGTTATGATGCTAACTTTCCCAGGAGACTGGTCTCTTAGAACTTTCCAATGTTTTAGTCTAAAGAAATGAATAATGGTAGGTGTTCCAGACACCCTGGGAAGTCTGCTAAGGAGCTATTTTTAGACTTTTGCATCAATTTAAAGAATTTCAGTGAAGAGCACTTGTCCTGGTGGATTATCTCAGCCCCAGATCCTGCCCTCTTTCTTTTCCCTTTGTCCTTGCAAGGCCATTCATTTCAGAGGACACGCTCCACAGACAGTTTGCCCCTAAAATTTTGGCCTAAAAATACTCAAGGTCTGTGACCAGTAATTTCCTCTAAAATGACATCAGTTTCCTCATCAGTGAAAGGAACAGATTGGATTAGATTTTTTTTTTTTAAATCTTCCTACCCTACTTCCTTCCATACCTCACTTTATAGCCTATTCTTTTTTTAAGCATGTAAATTATTTTAATTATAAGACATTCTGAATATATAAATATGCACAAAGAATTATTTAACAAAGCCTATGTATCCACCAGTTATATTGAAAAGTTGTTAATTTATTTCTTCGTATTTGCTCTCTGTCTTTTGTATTTAAGTCGCAATCCAATTTTGAAAATGTTAAAATATGAGAAATAACCCTTTTAAAGTCAAAAAGTTACAGTACGTTAAGAAGAAATCACATATACATTAATAAACAATTATGAAAATGAGAACATTACATACGAAAACTGATGGAAGAGTGCCGAATCTATGATCAGAAGAAAATAACCTGAAATGCTTTCATCGTTTACTGTAACACAAAGAAAATAAACTCTAGAAAAGCAAAAGAATAATGAAACAGCTATTAGGAAAGGCAATAAAGTAATTAATAGAAATAAAATTAGAAATAAACAAATCAGGAGAAGGACAAGTGTACTAGGAAGACATTATATAAAATGAATTAACTTCTCCGGAGTATGTATTAAAAAATATGGACATCTGCCCAGTTATGAAGCAAACCAAACTTCAATAACAATACCTAAGAAATAACCAAAAGGCTGGTGGTATAGTGGTGAGCATAGCTGCCTTCCAAAAGTGACATCCAAAAGAAGCCTAAGACAATTTGTAACATTTGTATATATTCACTGTAGCCTTATTGAATTCAAGAATGTATTAAAAGAATATTGTGACTAAGAAGGGCTTAATCCACAAATGAAATTTAAGGTGTTAGGAAATATATTACTAAATATATAATTATAGGTAATATAAGAAAAATAATTTGGAGGACAGTATGCTAAGTGAAATAAGCCAATCAGAAGAGGAGAAGTACTGTATGATTCCACATGTATGAGGTCCTTAGAGGAGTGAAATTCATAGAGACAGAAAGTAGAAGGGTGGTTGCCAGGGGCTGGGGGAAATGGAGAGTTATTTTTTAACTGGAGATTGGTTGTAGATTGGTTGTATAATGATGTGAATGTATTTAACATTACCGAATTTACATTTAAAAATAGTTAAGATGGTAAATTTTATGTTATGTGCATTTTACTACAATTAAAAAAGCAGAAGAATAAATCAGAATGTCAGTTTATACGTAAACTTTTAAAAAGTATTTAACATCAATTTCTAACCCAAATCTACATAAAACGCAAGAATAAATACAATTAGCTTGTCTTAAAAATCCTAAAAAATCTGCGGTTTAAAATCATGGTTTGTCTTACATCTGATGGTTTCCCAGAAATCAGGGGGGAAAAAATGGTAATGCCTTCTTAATAGAATTTTTCAATTTTTCAATTTTTCAATTTACAAATGGAAAATAGCAGTTTTTTTTTGTCTAATTTTTCTTACAGTATCTGTTCTACTTTTGTCAAAGAATGTGCTATCTATTATTTCTGCTTATCAAATATATTACATTTATTTCATGATCAAAACAACATCTTTAATCACCACCTAGATCTTGTGATAGAAGGCACTGTCTGCTTTAAAAATGTAGTTTTTCATTTATGTCTATTAAATCTACCTTAGTCATTGTATTATTTAAGTAATAATTATTCCTACCTCTTTTTGTTTGTTTGTTTATTTATTTTTGCCTACTTGCTCTCATGAACTGAAATTGGTGCATTTAAGTAATTCACTATAATTCCTTTCCTATGTTTTCCTCTTCTCCTAACAGTTTTTCCATTTTGAAGCTAATATAATTGTTGCAAAAAGTTCAACACTCTTACTTCTTCAGTATGAATCATGTCTTTACCAACGTGACCCTCTTTGTAGGTTGGCAGAGATGGGACCAGGACTAGGGGATCTTTTGGATCACTGTGTAGAAGAGTAAGTGCTGTGGACTGGAGAGCCACCAGCCAATGTAAGCGGGCACCTGAGCTCCCTAGGGTAATGGGACACTCACTCAACTTAGCAGCCATAGCACTGGGAAGGAGACTTGATATGACCACACCACACACCTGGTGTGGATGTGAGGGTAAGCAGAACTTCTGACATCCTAATATAGAAAACTGTCCCTCAACACACACTGAAGTGAGGTGGCTTGGAGACTAAGGTCCTTCCTCAGCCAGGGCCCACACACACGCTTCAGAATGCAGCACTGGGCATGCTCACAGGAAGGCAGTGGAGTACGGGGTCACACAGTAAGTGCCTTCGCCACGATTCTAGGCAAATAGATGTCAAGGATGGACCTTCCCTTTCCTCATTTAAGAATAAATAAATAGTTAAAAATAGGGTGTTGATATAAAAAGAATCTGCAACATCCAGTTGGAGATGGTGATTTGAACTAATTTGAACTAAAGGAATGAAAAATCTATTTGAAAGTTGGAAAATAAGAGAGAGTACCACAAGTGTACAGACACATTGAGGACCTTCTTGATTGGCACTTCTCCCAATCCTTCGAGAAATCCAAACCAGACTATGGTTCAACCAATGTGAAGTGGCCAACGTCCCCATCAGAACTACCCAAAAAATCTCTTTGTAACTGGGAGAGGCAAGGGCTTGAGGTCATAGCCATTTGGCAGCCAATAAAGGCAAGGTCAATGCCATGAATGACCTTAGGAAGTAGATGGATGTGGGCAAATAGAGCTATTGCCATGGCTTTCCCTCCTGGAATCCAAGGGGAGGGTATGGTGTATAAAATAAAGGGGAGAGCAATGCCACAGTGAGAGAAGGGAGCAATGCCACCACCCATTTTAGGCTACCACTCCAAAGACATAAAAAAAGGGCACTGCAATGAGGTCTCTGCTATGCTATGCTAATAAGTCCCCTGTTAGCTTCCCCTACTGAGCCTTTGTCTCCTTTGGATAAATAAAATTTTTCCCTTAAGGTGGTGTCCTGTTTCTGTTTTTGAGGGTATTTGTGATTTGGGGAACAAATTTATCCTTTATGACTCCAGATATCCTTTCCATGTTTATTCACTTTGTTTTCTTCAATTTCAATCTCCTGATCTTTGTTGAGAGCCAAGTGGCTTTTTCTTTCTATGGAAAGAAATGATCTTTTACCCATGGAAACATTAGTCATCCTGCCTCTTCATTTAAAAACTTTCTTCTCTTGAGAAGGTGCCAGTATCATGGGTACACACTCATTCATTTCTCTAGGGGTCACTATCAGGATTGGTTTTTGTAGCCATTATTTCTTTAAATTGAAGCATGATACTTTGCAGCCTGTGATTGTAAGTAAAACTGAGGCCTAATGGATGGCTTACCACATCACGCTGCATTTCCAGAGATTTCATTTACAATAGTATCAAATGCACTGAGACGAATGAGTTTCACCCTTCAATGGAAACTGGAAAAAGCAGAGCCGAGTTGACTTATGGGTAAATATTAACAGCAATTGCTCAGAAGCAAAGGTCAAGAAATAAGGCTCAAATACTTGTCTTTACTAAAACATTTAAATTGTGTAAAACTTGAAAATCTATTCTCATTTTTAAGTGAACACATTAATCTACTAAGGAATGAAAGAAGAAGTTGTCATGAACTTAGGGAGAGGGAATAATTTAGTCCTGATTTTCATCATCCCTCCAGAACTAGATGAAGGAGTAGACCAGTCAATCGGTTCCTAGGGCACTGATCCATCAGTGGTACCAAAACCACACCACTGTGGCAGATAGACCCTAGGGTGGCTCTAGTTATTGAAGAGTTTATGTTCAAGTCTATAATCATCTCCCCTTGAATGTGGGTGAAACCTGTGACTTGCTTCAAACTAATATAAAATAATAGACTATAGTAAAAGTGACAAGATGTTACACCTATCATCATGCTACAGTGCATGTGTGTATATGTACAAATATATTCAAGAGTGATTCTCCATTGCTATTTTTTTTTAAAAATGAATCTCTTTTTATTTCTCTTATGATTTAAAAAATGTGAACATTCTGTAATTCAGCCACAGCTTTTACTTCCAGGTGACTTCTTCATTGGGTCTCAGTTCTCTTTTATGTGACAGATTCTTGTTCCAGAAGGCAGTTAGCTTTTCACCATTCTTTCTGTCTAGAGAACATTCAAAGACAAATCCAATAGGGACAAGAATATGTACCCAGTGGTCACCCACAATCAGAAGTAAGTTCATCATGAATGCTGCAGCTTCGGACGCAGCAACAACCCCATGACCAAGGGCAATGGCCTCCATTGCCATTTTTGAATAAGTAAGCTGATTACTTACTAGAGGGACCACGTGACAGGGAACTGGGAGCAGCCTCTAGGACCTGAGAGAGACCGATGGCCAGCAGCTAGCAAGAAGTCAGGGAGCTCAGTCCTACAGCCATGAAATGAATATTGCAACAAACTGGGGAAGTGGATCTTACCTTGAAGTGGATCTTACCTTGAAGTGGATCTTACCTTGAAGTGGATCTTACCCCAGTTGAGCCTCTGGTGAGATCCCAGTCCTGGCTGACACCTGGCTTTCCACCTGGAGAGACCATGAAGTAGAGAATCCCATTAAGCTGTGCCTGGATTCTAGCCTATGGAAAACTGTGAGATAGTAAATGCATGCTGTTTAAGCTTCTGAGTGTGTGGTCATTTGTGATGCAGCAATGGAAAACTAATGCAACCATGGAAAATGTGACAAAGATGGAGAAAACTGTATTTGCCAGAGTTCATTCAAGGGGAGTAACAAGTATGGTTGGAAGAACTAATGTCATGAGCCACTTAGGTTTGGGGTTAGAATCTTCAGATGCAAGTTTGTTTATTGTCTTATAAGAAGGGTAGGCCTAGTTACTGAAGGGGCTTTGTTTTGCTGAGTGATCTGTGCAATTTCAAAGTCAGAACTAAATTACTCAGAACAGTAGAGAAGACCTTGCTTGTTGCCCACCATCCACAGACTTCTCTCCCTTTCTCCTGCAGTGCTCAGACTGTAAATAAATGGATGTAAAACAAATATTTTCTGAAGGGTGACAATGATTAGTTTCCCTGGGACACCCACATGTTTTGATCTGGCTATATAGGTATTGCTAAGGTCACAAGGTATACTCAAAGACACACCTGAACTTGGCCACCAAGGACTCAGGAGAGCCCCCATCAGTTCATGTTGGGGTCCCATTTTCCAGTGGACTGGGGTAGGTGGAGGAAAGCTTATATCTCCAAAGAACAGCCTCGCAGTCTATTCCAAGATTAGGTCTCTGGGAACCTCCTACCTTGTGCTATTTCTCGAGTAGGGGGCTTTCCCAATACACTAACTTTTTCTACTGGGGTATCTGTTTAGGAGCTAAATTGTTTTTTGTTACCTACAGAAAATGAAAGATACTGAAGCTGATTGGTTTTCCTGAGGCACAGAGTCTCTTTCCCCAAGTAACACTGAATCATTTACTTCCAACAACACCTTCTCTTAGCCTGTCCAGAGTGAGGTGAAGACTAATGAGCAGAGTTTCCAAGAACAGTTCCTTCTCATCGACCTGAAATTCTTGTTACTTTCATTTGTATTGTTTTATTTTCCAATGCAACGGTAACACATACTTAGAGCAATACAATTCAATCAATACAGATATAAAATGTGAAAGTTCCCGTTTATACCTTGTACTCCTAATGAATCCCGCTGCTATGTGTGCACGTACAAGTACACACACTCGAGAAGAGGTTTTATATATAGAATTGGGACCATTATTTATATTTATTGCTCTGCAAATTCTTAATCACTCAACGAAATGTCTCAGATGTCCCATTGCCAGTTTGTAAAAGCCTACCTCATTCTATTTAACATCTGCGGACTATTCTATTTTAAGAATGCGTCAATATTTATATCACAATTTCTTTATTGATGAACATTTAGAGTTTTCCCTATTTTTGTCAATACAGAAATAAGAATCTTTATTAATCTTTATACACATATGCAAATATTTCCTTAGGATGGATTACGTTGTTGAATTGTGGAGTCAGTAGGGTACATGTATTTTACATTTTGATAGATAGCTGCTAAATTGACCTTTGTGAAGATTGTACCAATATGCACTCACTTATTAGAGTGTGAAGATACCTGTTTCCCCACCTGCTTGACTACACTGGATATTATCAACCTTTTAAAATTTTGCCAACATGGGTGAAAAATGAAATCATCAACTTGGCTTCTTCATCCTCGGCCTTTCCTTCTCAAGTTTCCCAACCGGATGATGAACTTTCCTTTCCTCTCCTCTTCTGCTCCAAAGAGAAGTGGTCTTATATAATTCTCATGTATAAATTTATATTTAAATTATATTTACTAGATTTCCTAGTTCTGAATCTTTCTTCTATTCTGGGGACTGCATTTTGGTTGCCATATTCTTTTAATTTGCTACTGCATTTGAGGTGGTAACGTTTTGTTTAGACTATTTATAATTGTAAGGGAAGTGATTTACAGTCTTCCTTTTTTAGTTGTCCTTGCCTGGTTTTTTTATAAGGGTTTTGCTAGGTCAGTAAAATCAATTGGGGGAGTTTTCCATTCTTTTCTGTGCTCTGAAATACCTTACATTACATAGAAATTTTCTGTAGCTAGAATGTTTTATAGAACTTGCTGGTCAAACTTTCTGACCTATGTGCCTTTAGGGTTGAGCATTTAAAATGGGGACAAAGCCTTTATCCCACAATTGTGGATAAAAACATCTAGAAATATCAAGTTAAATTGGTATCCACCCCAACACACTCATACATGGAACTGTAATTTGTCAAGAAAACAACATATAATATCTTTCCAGTTTGGATCAGTTAGAAGAATTGGAGAAGAAACTTCATAAAATTCAGCAAGAGGGAAAAAACAGAAAGGCCTGAAGAGAAATAGCTGAACTGAGCTCACCACAAAGCTTTTTGGATGACATTGACCTCTTTTAATCACAAAAATAATACAGAACTTCTGTTCAGGTGCGTTGTAGTACAACTCAACTTCTCAGGTTGATTTAGACTTTTTAAGCATGGCTGACCTTGTCATTAAAAAGTTCTCTTTCCAAAGGACTCACACACTAAGGTATCATTATACTTTGCAAATATGCAAAGAGTTTAGCACAGGATCTGGTTCACGGTAGGTATTCTCCCAGACTCATAAAAAAATTTCATTTCATCTAAATGTATTCACTTCTGTTCTCATAGAGGGAAAGGTAGAAGGTAGTGGTGTTATTTAAATTAGTAGCTGGAAATGAATGCCAGCTGCATGAACTTCAGATGCAATCAGAATTCCAGAGTCTCAACTAAATCTGGACGTAAAAAAATAAAATAATTTTGTAAAGGCACAGCAAATCCAGTCAGCCAAACCTCATCCTTGGAGAAGGTTGGATTTTCAGTCAGCTTCTATATGAATCTGAAACGTCCTCCCTTGAGATCTGGCAATTTAGAATCCCAAGATGTGTAGAGCTGGGCAAGCATGACTAACCCTAGGGTTTCGAAAATAGTTAATGAATTCATCTTCCACTTGCAAAAATTTCGGCTTTGGCCTTTTGTTCAGAACAATTCTTACTATATCACACATAAAACAAAATTATTTGCTTTGTTTTTACAGATCATTCCATACATTCTTTCCATGTTTTGACACGATCACTGGCCAATATAGGGAGAACTTTGTACTTCATTTTAATTCCATAACCCGGAGAACCATTGTTTTAAGGATGACTAGGTTAAAATCAGCACATGGAGACTGGGGTTCCAACATGCCAAACATCTGTTGAATGTGAACATATTTCAGATGGTTTTAATATAGCTAGATATTTGATATCACATGGAAACACTGTGATCAGAATTCCTGCCTAAAGCTATAGATAGCTACAGATAAACATGTTGTCTGTGACCTCTCCATTGGAAATTATATATATGTGGCAGGCACCTCTAGTTGTCCACCCAATTTCCACTCTCCCTTTCTTCCTCACTAGCAGAATGGCAACTCTGGGATACATCCAGATAAAATACTCATTTTTCCAATTTGCATTGAAGCTAGGGATGGCTATGGGATAGAATTATGGACAATGAGATAAGAACAGAAGTCAGCTAAGGATTTACGTATGATAAGTATTTTAGTTTTCTTCTTTTTCTTTTCATTTTGTTTCTGTTTCCCTTCCCTCTGCTGCATTTTATTTTTCTGCTTGGAACACAGTATTGAGGCTGGAGTTGGAGCAGCCCTCTTTTGACCATGAGGCAACACACATGCTAAAGATGGTGGAGTGGACAGAGAGATGGTTCCTGGTACACTGACTGCCTATATAGGACTACTTATTATGTGAGAAAAATAACCCCTTATTTGCTTAAGCTGCTAGAGATTATTTACAGTGGTACATAATCTAGATTGGCATTACATAGACTTTCTAAAATTTCTTTCTCTTAAATTTTAATGATCATCTCTCTATTTTAACTCTTTGGCATGGAAGAGTTGGATTCATTTGAAGAATGTAGAGAGAAAGCTCTGACATTCGAATTTTCCTTATATGGAACTTACTGTTGCTTTTAGAGCTAGTGATCCCCATCAGTGTATGTGTGGTCATTTGGAAAAGGAAACAATATAGGTTTATATAACCCATAGGAAAGACAAGATCTAGGTGGCTTCCCAGGTCCCCAGTTGTAGATTTTTGTATGAAAGTTATACTGATTGCACAGATGCATGTGTCTGAAGGGTCCGCAGGTTCCCAGGACATTAGAGCATCACTTCTCATGATCTAATGGCTTCCATGTCCCAGAAGAGGATCCCACAGGTTCAAGAATGGCTAGGAATTACTGATGGTATCCTTGGTATTCTCAGGATTGCCAATACAGCAAGCCGTTCAATAGAGCACGATTCCAGTAGAATTTGCATGTAGAACATGTCCAGATGAGAAGTTCCCGGAGTCTGGTTGTCCACGCTGCACCCCTGACTTTGCTGAGGTTTCAGTTTCCTATTGCTCCCTTGTGAGGGGGGAGTATCCTGCTCTCATTGAGGAGTATTGGTTCTAACACACTGAGATCCAAACAAGTTAATCTTCTATTGATATAATTGGGACTAGAATTAATGACCATCTAATGAGCAGATTAGGTCTTGATAATTTCGGGCCACATTTCTGTTCATACTCATGTGGAAAAAGGTTAAAATAACAAATTGTTCCTTGTTTTTTAAATTGCAAAAGTAATAAAGAGCATTGCAGCTCAGCCAACCTTCTTGTGAACATAGTACACCTTTTCTTCTAATCCCCCCACCTCAAATACCAAAAACACAGCTTATTTCCTGGGAGATGAGCAGAGTCTCTCACTCCTATTCTTCCTACTTCTATAATTGCTCTTGGGTCCTTCCTCAATTGTTACTTCCTCTATTTAAACAGAGTGTGTAGGGACAAAAAGGAAAGGAAGTAGTCCATGAAGTCAAACTACTCAGTCCTGGAGTTGGGTAAGGAATTGCAGAAAGCATTATCAGCAGATAGCTCTGAGTCATGGTCCCCTGCACCCTCCCAGCTCATCCATTTCCATGGAAAATTAAAAATTGTTGAGGAAAACAACTTTGAGGGACAGGAGGAATGTTGACAACATTAGTCATAGCTGTGTCTTAACCATGTGGCTTTAACAGAACTACTGTGACAAACACTTCCAAATAGTTTACCATAGGAAAAGAAACCTGCACCCACTAAAAGCAGTTTTGTTTTGATTAGTTGTGTTAAAATATTTAGAGAAAGTAAAAGATGTTTGGAGCCCACAGAAATTTTGACTGAAGCCAAGAGTTTCAGGTGGAAGGCCAAGGAGGAAGTGAGTTAAGGTCACATTGGAAATGGCCATGTGTCTTCATTTGAGTGAGCCTTGGAAGATGAGGAAAGAGACATGGGAGCCCAGGACCATTGGGGTCAAGCCCACTAAGCTTTTGGCAGACAAGGCTGTAGAAAGACTACACAGCAGAGCTCTAGAAAGGAGAAAGATTGTGCAAGAGATAAAATGACAGAGCATGGCCTCTGTGCGAGTCACCAAGACAAGAAAAAGCCTACAGGTTGGGTAGGTGGCGCGAGCAGGAAGGGCTGGGCCAGCAATGCCAAGGCTCAGCCAACTGGCGGCTTAACCTTTGGGAGAATGTAGCTGGGTGTGCAAGTTCAATGCTCAAGGTGGCAGAAGAAGTGCTGAATGTGCCCCTTTTGTGGCCAGAGAAGTGAAACAGACCTGCTAGAGACACAAACAGAGCCAACATGTGAGACCAAGTACAAGGAAAAGAATAGGGTGAGATTAAACCATGAGTCGCCCAGCTTTTTCTATCAAGAGCTAGACAGTCCACAGGTTGGGCTTTGAGAGCCATGAGGCCCCTATCACCAACCACTCAACTCAGCCACTGCGGTGCAAAAGCAGCCAATAAAGAAAGTTTATTAGAACACAGTTACCCCCATTTGTTGATTTTCGTCTATGGCACTCCCATTTAAATTTCACACAATCCCATACCCTCAGTGATTAAAAGTGTAAAAAGTCTTCTTGGCTCACAGGCTGTGCAAAACCACGTGGTGGGCTGGGATCATGTTTTGCCAATTACTGTGCTAAGCAGATGAAGACCCCGCGGAGGGTGGGGTGGGGTCAGGGGTCGAGGGGGCAGTGAAGGGAGTGGAGGGCTGTGCAAAGGGCAGAAGGAAATGTGTCAGGTAGAGACATCAGAGTCAGGTAGCAATGAATCTTAGTGGCTGGAATATTCATAGCATCTTTGTCGTTGAACAGAAGTATCTTTCTCGCTTTTATAAGCATACAGTAACGTGCAAGTACTTTATTTCTATGTTAAAAGAAGGAACTATATTAAACAAAAATGCATGTGTTTTTGGTTGTCGTTCTTTACTCTCTTAGTTTTTTCATATCTGGAAAATGACAGCTATCAGGTGATGCCATCCCTGGTGGTACTGTCGTTCCCTGGGTTGCTGTCTTAGTAGCATTGTTCCTTAGAAGAATTTTTGTAAAGTTTTAGGATATCTGAGATCCACACCTTCATTAAGGGACATTAGATCTCTGAGGAGAATGCCATTATTTGGAATCTTTATTCTTTGCTTTAGAACCAACCTGCGCTAAATTGCAGGCTTCCCTACAGCAATCTGCCACAGCTGCCCTTAAGAGCACCTTTTACAATTTCCCTCCATGGGAATTTATACTTCTTCGTATTCAGATGAGGCACTAAGATAATTGAATTTGATTGAAAATGATTCCAATTGCTGATTAACTAATTTGGGAGCTTCCTTGAAGCCAGACAGCGCCTCAAGGCAACTCTAGCCTCCTTTTTATCTTAGTATCTGCATTTCCTTAGAACAGTGCTTGGGATGTAGTACGGGCTCAGTAAATGTTTGCCGACTTAAGTTAAGGCATGAACAAATGAGGGGGTAAGTCGTGTCTGTCAGTGGGAAATAAATAGATATTGCAGGACAGAAAATGTTTATGGCAACTATGCTACAGGTATCTACGCTTCTAGAATTAGAAAAAACTACATGGTGTGGAAAGTTGTTAGAGAATGAATTACCTGGTTAGTGTGTCTTGGTTTTACTTTTTCTTCTTCAAATCAGGGATTCTGAAGTTTTTCAATTTGGATAGCATATCATTTGCATGTGACTACACAGCTGGGATTATTACTGCAGCAAGTTCTTGCCCAGGATTTGCTTTGTGAAGTGTCCACTCTGAAACGGGAATGGACAGGACCAGAATCAGAGATGTTTTAGCAATTATACGGGTTATATGACCTGATTGAGGATGCATGTGGAGGTCCAGGACAATTTGGAGATGTGGTAAGGTCATCAGGGATAAGATCTAAGATAACTGAGGAGTTGTGGTGCCTTATTTATCTTTTAACCCAAGATCAGATGAAGACAAAAGCAGGGGAGACCTGACTTTCGCCAGATTTGGTAAGCAGGAGGAACCAAAACTCCCTTAATTTTGTTCATTGGTTTGTGTTGCTGTTATAAATACCTGGTATGATACTAAGGAGACTTTTCCATCTGGCTCTTGCTTTAAAAGAAAAAGAACTAGGAGATAAAGGCAGGATTAATCTCAGTTGAAAGCCAAGGGTTTCAAGTGGAAGGGCAATGAAGAAGTGAACTAAGACCACATTGTCTAAGGAAGCGGCTGTGTGTCTCCATCTGGGTGACACATGTTTGGGTGATGCAATCTTTACCTGGTGATCCTGGCCTAAGGTCTCCTAAGAGAGTCCACCCCACCCCCACCTTCTTGGGGGTAGTTCTGGATCTGGATTCTGGGGCAGGTGGGACCTGCATGGGGGTTGAGTGAAATCAGCCTGTCCTGGCTTCAGCACATGGGAGTCCAGACAGGCCAACCCACTTCTTTAATCAGTCATCACGGGGATGAATAATAATTGCACATATGGTCACTGAAATCTGTTTCCCTTTCAAAGTTCTCATGGTCTGGCTTGAGCTGGGTTGGGATTCTGCAGATTGGCACTTGGGCAACTGCTTTTCCCTGCTGAAGTGTCAGAGCATGGAAGATCAGCTCATAATCCTTTCTTGGCATATGACTTCCAGAGTTATTGCAAACCATAATTGCAGAATGGAGTTGCAGGCTGGAGTTTGTGTGGCTGCAACACTTTTTTTACAAGCTTGTACAGAATGTCAGGAGGGAAACTTTAGTTTGCATTTTTACGTTTGCAACGTGAAGAATGTTTTGTAAATATCTTAAAACTGAAAGAGAAAAGCAACCCCAACTGAAAACACACACACACACACACATACACACACACATCCCAACTCTAAGAAAGCTTATTTTTGCTAATCACAAACATCAGGTATCTGGCGATCGAGCAATTTCCTGGCAAGAAATACTGCAAGACAAGTCTGGAAGGGTTTTATGAATGTTGAGTAACTCATGAACCACAGCCCGTACCCAACTTTTACAGCATGCGAGGTGCAGAGCAATTTCACATACTCTTTGGGACTGCTTTGTTCTGTAATCAAACCTGGGAACAAAACGGCCATAGAGTAATATGAGTCTAAATAGAAAATGGAAACATATGTGGGAAATATAGCTGAAAAAACAGTGAACGTTGGATACATGTTAATAGTGATTCAAAGGACATTTCACTTCTCTATTGGTTGGCCTAGAATAAGGTGAGATGACCGTGTGTTTGGCGTACAACCAAATACACGAGAATGACCATAGCAAGAAACTGGATTTGGTAGCCTCAGTCATTAGCGAGTGTCTTCAGTAAGTTGTATTCACACTGCATTCACTAATACGCTATCTCCTTAGCCGATAGCCAGGCTCAGGAGATGTTTTCCTGTATCAGCATTTAAAATCCACAAGGTACTACATAAGCCACCACCAAGTAACAATAACAAATCACTGCCCTTCTTGGAATCACTGAATCATAACTGGAAGGGGCCTGAGATATCATCCAGTCTCAATTCCCTTTCAGGGCAGAGTCCTTCTCCCTTTAAAAAATGGCATCACTTTCGTCTCTCAGCCTGTGATTAAGCCTTTTCAGGGCAGGAAGCTCATTACTAAAGAAGCTCTTTTTGTTGGATAGTTATCCTCGTTATGACTTTTTTTTTTTTTTTTTTGAGACTCTCTGAATTTCTACCACTTCCCTTGTTCACTTTTTGAAGACTTTCCAAATCCTCGTGACCGCCCTTAGTTCTTTAAAAGCAGGCCTCTTGCTGGTCCTGGGTCTTTCAATTGGTAAATAAAAAACATTAAGTGAAATGGCTATAGAAAGTCCAAACATCAGTGATCATACTAACGGTGATCTCATGTCCAGCTTAGTCACAGCTGTTGGCTAGACTCTATGGCAACAATTGTGTCACCATCAACTAGTGACTGTTTGTGTCTTCTTTTCTGATCTTTATACCTCTTACTTCATCGTATGATTACATTGGATAATTCATCAGTACATCTGTGATTCTGTACCCAAAAGGCATGTGAATTTTTCCCCCCATTTCTATTACCTCCAACTTGGTCTAGGCCACTGTATTGGTTCCCTGAGGCTTTCACAACAAAGCACCACAGGCTGGGGGGCTTAAACAACAGACATTTATTTTCTCACCATTCTGGAGGCTAGAAGTCTGAGATCAAGGGGTCAGCGGGGTTGGTTCTCTCCGAGACTATGAGGGAAGGATCTATTCCAGGCCTCTGTCCTTGGCTTGTGTTCTCCCTGTATCTGCACCTTCCCTCTGTATGTGTATATGTCCACATTTTGCTTTCTTATAAAGACACCAGTCCTACTGAACTAAGGTCAACCTTATTAACCTCATTTTGATTTAATTACCTCTTCAAAGACGCTCTCTCCAAATACAGTCACATTCTGAGGCGCTGGAGGCTAGGACTTCCATCTCTGAAGCTGTGGGGAAGGCAGGCACAATCCAGTCCATAACAGCCACCATCATCTCTCATCTGAATGAATTGAAATGGCCTCCAAACTGGTACCCTCAGGTCCACTTTGTGTTCTTCAATCCCATCTCCAAAGAGCAGTAGAAGTGATTTTCCTAACTTAGGAATTGTATCATGTCATTCCTCAACTTAGTCTTCCAATCGTGGTCTAATACACTGTAAAGCATAAAAGACATACAGGCCAGGTAGGATCTGGTTCCTTCCAATCTTTATCAATCTCCCTAATAGTTCCTTGCTTGTTGTGCTTTAGCCACATTCATCTTTCAGTCCTAATACCACATCTCTTTCTGGTCTCTGGGCGTTTTCCTCTACTTGGAACATTTGCTCCATTCTTCTGTAGCCAGGGCCTTCTCATTCTTAGACCCCAGCTTAAATCTCTCTCAATAAAGAGTTTTCTGATCTCCTAAAGAAAGTCCCCCTTCTTCTCTCTCTCAGCCTTCCATTTATTTTCATCACAACCTTTAGAATAAATTGTAGTTATTTCGTGTTTGCTTGGTTTTTGTCTTTCTTTTCTAGTAGAGAGCAGATTCTGAGATTCGCTTATTATTGTGTTTATAATACCTAATATAGCACCAGGTGCCTAGTAGGCACTCAAATATTATTGAGTGAATTGTTAGGATTCCTAATACAGCATTGTATACTAATGATATTGGCAGCCTCATTTTGTTCCTGACTTCAAGAGGGATGCCTCTAATTTTTCACCGTTTAATTACGTCTTAAATATGCTGCTATTTCAGGTTTCGGATAGAAATCTCTAACAGACACTTCAGGTACCCTAAGTAACATATTTATTTCCTTCTAATAAAACTCTGACTTTGTTTGGGTAATCCACACTCCTTCACATGGCCGTGTTTTCTTCATCATCTCACTCCCATTACCAGGGGTTGGTCTAAGAATGAGGTTGTGATGAAATTCCAGCTAATGAGACAAAAGTCTCTTGGGCACCTTCTAAGAAAGATTCTCCGTTTTATAGACAGAGGGAGAAAATAGTCCTTCTTCCAGCGCACATTGCTATTTTTGCAGAATAATGTCTGTGAGGCAAGGTAGCAAGGAGAATGCCAATACCATGAACAGAGAGAAATATGGAGGGACGTTGTATCTTTTTTTTTTTAGTACATCTGTTTCTTATCAATTTATGAAATCAGAGCACATGCAAGAAACACGACGATAGTCACCAAAATTGGTTAAAACTACCAACTACAATACATTGAAAATACCACATTTAGGATACAATTATATACTGAAAAAGGTAGCAATGCCAAGAAAATTGGCACTTAAAAAACATCTTGTTAAAGACAGTTCTCATAAGTTGTGTTTAAAATCATCCATTTTAACATCTGCAAAAAAGTCAAATTTATTATTTTACATCAAATTTATTATTTTACATCATTATGGAAGTTAAAGAGAACAATCAAGTTGTCTCATGGACCGGAAGGTGACTTATTAATTCCCTTTCATTTCCAAACCTCATTAAGCACTCACTACATTTATGAGGTAAATCAGCTGAATGCTTGAAATCTAACTGAATTTTAAGATCTTCAATCTGTCCTCTTGAATATTCATGATATTGACATAAATAAATCCCTTCAGATAAGTGTGAATTTAAATGTTTGCAATATTCTAGCATGCTTGAAAAGCCTTTCCCACAGTCATCACAGACATGAGCAAAAATTTTAGTATGTTCAATAGCAACAGGCCTGTTAACATTTGTATGAAGTCTACTCCGAAACCCACATACTTGACATACAAAGAAGTTTTTACATTTGTCAAATGTAATTTTGCTGAAGAGGCTGTACTGTCCATGTTCTCCACTGTTATACTTATCACTTAACTCTATTAATTCACATGCATGCTCATTTACCCCATGGCTATGCAAGTCTTCTGGATCATTCGTTTCATGTTCACAGAACTGACACAAGTACTGTTCATCACAGCTGTGCTCCTGGAAATGTAGGTAGAGTTCACTGCTTGAGGAGAACTGTACATCACACTGCTCACACCAATAAAGGTGATCACTAAAATGGGTGTCTGCAATGTGCTGGCTGAGGTTCTCAAAAATTACTGTCTTATAGTCACAGTATTTACAAATGTAGGGATCCTCTTCATGCAGTTTGGCATGTTCGATCGGAAGCATGTTGGTAGAGAAACTTTCTTTGCATACTCGACACACATCTGAATCACTACGCTTATGCTTCAAGATCATATGCTGCTTGAAAGCAGAAAAATATTTGCTGTTGAACTCACAAAGTTCACATTGATAGAGGCCACTGCTATTAGCTCTCAGTAAAGGCCATTTCTGCTGGGCAGTCACATTCAAAGCTTCGCTCTTGTCAAGAATTTTGCAAAATTTAGCTGGTGGCTCTTCATCAGTTTGGTCTTGGAGACTCTCAGAGGAATTGTTTTCGGTCTCTATATCATAATCTTCAGAAATTGCATGCACTTCTGCAGCAACTGGAACATCTTCAGCAGTGTGAACTTCTTTTTTTTTTTTTTAAAGGAATTCCTTTATTTTTATTATTTATTTTTAGCTGTTGGGTCTTCGTTTCTGTGCGAGGGCTTTCTCTAGTTGCGGCAAGCAGGGGCCACTCTTCATCGCGGTGCGCGGGCCTCTCACTGTCGCGGCCTCTCTTGTTGCGGAGCACAGGCTCCAGACGCGCAGGCTCAGTAATTGTGGCTCACGGGCCCAGTTGCTCCGCGGCATGTGGGATTCTTCCAGGCCAGGACTTGAACCCACGTCGCCTGCATTGGCAGACAGACTCTCAACCACTGCGCCACCAGGGAAGCCCAGTGTGAGCTTCTATAGGGCTCTCCTCTTGAGTTTGCTGGTTGATTGATTCAGGGGAGTCGCACTCTTCATCACAAATTTCAGTATCAGCAAATTTTTCTGTAGAAAAGGCAGTGTTGTCTACAATTCTAAGTACAGGACCTGGAACCAGGTAGTTTTGATTTCTGTTTGTGGCCTTGATTCCATCTGTAAATTTTGGCAAGTCATTTGATGTCTCTGTATCAGAATCATCATCATTTAGTTGTCATGTCTCTAGGCTACTGTCAGCTGTGGCAGTTTCTCAGACTTCCCTTGTTTTCGACGACCATGACAATTTTGAGGGGACTGGTAGGGTATTTTGCAGGATGTCCCACTAATGAACTTTGTTGTTTTTTTCATGATTAGACTTTGTTGTCAAAATATTTTGTCTGGTTGTCTCATAGAACAAACACTGTAACAATGATCAGAAGAAATTCCATGGAATCCATCTGCAATTCTACTTATTCCAGAGGAATCTGAATAACGAGAAGGGCGTAAAGTCTTCCTTTTCCTTTTTTTAGTATATTCATTCATATCTTTTTAATTTGGTATAATTCTTAATACTGGAGTGAGGAAAAATGAATTACAGGAAGTTTTCACAGATAGTAAAAAAAAATGCCAGTCCTTGGGGTCCGCCCGGCCAGCCCAGGCGCAGCTCCGAGGAGGCGGCGGACCAGACGCCAGAGCTGGGGGGCGGAGGAGCCGCGCAGCCCCGCCCCCGGGCGCACGGCGGCGGGCGGCGCCGCTCTGGCCCTCACGCTCCGGGGCGCTCCTCCGGGCCAGCCCCACTCCTGCCCCGCGCGCCCTACGCCCTGTCTGCCAGGTCCCCGGCCCAGGCTCGGCGGCGGCCGCACTCCGGCACACTGTGTCTTTGATGATGATTTTGAGCTACTTAATTAACTATCCCTGGAGGCGCTTTACCTAAGACTTCTTCCTTTTTTTAAGGCTGTCGGTCTGGAGATTTCTAATGCTTATAGCTAAAACAACTTTTCTGCAATGTTGCAACCTGCAATATTAGGCTGTTGAAGTTTTCCTCTATGTCTAGTTTACTAAGGTGATTTTTTTGGTAAGTATTTTTTTCTCTAATCAGGAACTGGTTCAAATATTTTTCTTCATCTTTTGAGATGGAGGTATGATTTTCTTCCTTTAATCTGTTAGTGTAGTGAATACCATCAATATATTTCCCGAGGTTGAAACACCTTTGCCTTTTGGCGATCAACCAAGCTTGACTGTGAAGTAGTATTCGTTTTAATAATTGACTGGGTTCAAATACTAATTTATACTTTAGTTGTGATACTTGCGTTTATTTTCAAAAGTGATGCATGTTTATACATTTATTTTTTATTTTTACTTTTTGGTTCTGTCTTCTTGTGTTTTGCCTATCTGGTCAGGCTGATTTCTTATGGTGAATTGGGAAGTTTTGTGTTTCTCTGTACTCTGGAACAGCTTCTTAAAAATAGCGTTTTTGGATTTCCCTGGTGGTCCAGTGGTTAAGACTCTGAGCTTCCAACGCAGAGGGTGCGGGTTCGATCCCTGGTTGGGGAGTTAAGATCCCACGTGCCACCCGGTGAGGCCAGAAAGTAAAAAAAGAAAATTTTAATGGAATTTTCTCTTCCCTGAAGACCTGGTAAATTCTTCTATAAAATGATCTGAGTAAGATCTTTTAGTAACTTTTCAGAAGTAGATATTTTAATAACTTCTTAATTTTTTGGTATGATTTTGGGTCTAAGTTTTCCACTTCTTCCTGAGGTGATTTTGGTAATTCATCTACTCCTGGGAAGTAATTCTATTTATCTATATTTTCAAATGTATTTCATAAGTTTGAGCATAATATTCTCATGTAATATTTAAATATCCTTTGTATCTGTAGATACATGGTCATCTTTATTCTTAATGCTGCATTCGTGTGCTTCCTCTAGCTTTAAAATATCGTATTTACCAGAATTTGCCTATTTTGTTTCTTTTTAAAACTTTGGGTTTTTTTGATCAAGTTTACTAGGGTTTTTGTCTGTTTATATTATATTAATGTCTGACCATGTCTCAACTCCTTCTTGAAACATTAACTTCACTTACTTTCCCAGATACTAGTCTCCTGATTTTTTCAACTCAACACTTTTAATTTCAATCTCCGTAGCTGGTTTCTCCACCCCTTGCCAACTCTGAATGTTGCTGTGTCTCAGGGTTCTAATGCAGACCTATTTTCTTTATCTTCCTGAACTCTCTAGGTGATCTCATCCAGAGGGTCTGAGAGAACAATGGTTCTGGGTGTGGGAGCTGGATCTAATGTGCTTAGAACCTAATCCCAATTCTGTCACTTAATAGCTTTGTGATATAGTATTTGTATAAAGTGAGGGAAACAAATTTTTCTGTGCCTTGAGTTTCTGAAGAAATAGTAATGGTATCTATTTCAGAGAATAGTTGTGAAGAATTCAGTTAATACATTTTAAGAAATCTAGAACAATGGAATATAGTTCAGTCACTATAAATATTAGCTATTACCAATATTCATCTCCATGCTTCAATATCATTTATAAGCTGATGAGCTTCCCTGGTATTCTACCTCTCAGTGAGTGGCATCACCATTCGTTCAGTTGGGAACAGTAGCATGGGCAGGACTTTTATCTCACTTGTACGCTGAAGTCTCCCCAGTACCTCACAAATCTCTGGCATATAGTAGATGCTCAATAAATAGTAAGCATGTCACGATCTATGAATATCATTTTGTCTATAACCCACAAATACAGTGCCATCATTTCTAAAAAGTTTAAAACTTCAGTTTTAATAGTAGAGTCATGTACGTATGATTATGAAAGTCTGGGAAAGAAAAAGTAAACAAAAATGTAATGGAAAATACAGTATACATTCCAATTAAAAAGGTAAAAATTACAGAATCCATAGTTTATTTGATCAAACCCACAAATACAAGTAAAAGAAAAGAAATATACTTAGGTAAAATGAGTAACAAACATAAAAGAAAATGAAAGGAAAAAGATCAAACAGCTCAATAATTGCAATAAATATGAGCAGATTGAATCCTTTCATTAAAAATACATATAGATTGTGATTTCAGATGCAAAAGATACCGTGTATCAGTCAACAAATAAATAATAGATCTGGCTAAAGTAATTGAAATCCATATGATAGATGTAAACTTATACTTAAAATGTAAAAAGTACTCCTGCAAATCGAGAAGAAAGTGTGGAATAATCCAAAGGAAAAGTGAGCAAAGTATATACAATGATAATTCATAGTACAACAACTCCAAATGACTCAAAAAATAAGAAAAGTTGCTCAAATTCACAAATAGTGAAATAAAATTGAATTAACAATGAAATAGCACTTAATACTCACAGACTAGAGAAAATGAATTAAAAGATCTATAACTGTTACAGGTAGAAATCTAGGGAAAAGGTACCCGTATGCATTGCTGGTGGCAAGGTAAATTGTTAATCTTTTTTTGGAAAGCAATCTGACAACACCTATTAAAATAATGTATGGCTTTTGACCTAGAAATTCACTCCTGGGAAAATTTTCTTTTAGAAACAAAAGCCACAGTACATAAGAATCCATACACATGGCTATTTATTACGCCATTGTTAGTTGTGGCAAAAATGAGAAAGAAATGTACTGCCCATCAAATGAATGAATGAGCTGCATACCAGTTGATTTGAAAAGCTATCCACAAAGTATTTTTAGGTAGAGAAAGGAAGCAGGAAAATATATAATATGATTCCATTATTGCACAACATACAATAACGCTTTCCAAACAAAAAACTGTACGTGTGTTTGTGTATGGGAATGGAATTATATTTATGTATAGAAATATATACATGATTAAGCAAATAAATAAGCTGAAGTATTGTTATAGTAAATCAAGTATATATAAGACTAAGTATCTGTATGTGTTTGTATCCAGAATAAAGTGTGTGTGTGTGTGTGTGTGTGTGTAAGGACAGGAAAAACATACACATATGATAGAATATACATATATTTATGTACATAGAGGACTAGTTATATGGATGTCTATGTATGTAAGATTATGAAGATGTCGATTGAAACAGGAGTAATGTTGAATGATCAGATTATGGGTATAATTGGGTGTATATGTACACAAGTGTGTGGATGGACTTGAGATTGGGATGGCATATAAAGTTGGGGAGGAGCTAAGGTTAGGTTTGTAGTTGTGGTCATGGTTGTAGATGGGAATGAAGTTAAAGATGGACATCTGTATGAGGTTGTGGACATGTATATGGATAGAATTAAGGGCATAAATCTGGATTCAAATCTGGATCTGGAGGAGATTACAATCTATTTTCTACATAATTATATACAGGGTTTTATATATCTATAGCTCCATAAGATTATGAATATAGATTGTCTGACTGTATAGGATTATTCATTGGATTTTTTAGCTGTACCAGAATAGGATTTTTATTCCACATCTGTATAAGATCATGCTTAATTATATAACTATATAAATCTAATGTATGTATGAATACATATATGCAAATACACATATTAATGTATCTGTGCTTTACATTATGCAGTTATGAAAATGCATCTCTCTATAGTTTTAATATCAGTAGTTTATAAATATATCTGTGTAGAAATTCTTCTATGGACTTGTGTAAACAAATATACATCTATACAGGAATATATAGACATTTATACATGAGTCTACTCCTGTAATGGATTATGCAAATATATCTGGATCTTCATAAGGGATTATGCAAATGGATTATTTACAAAATGAATTATGCAAAAGGACATTTTGTTAAGATTATGTAAATATACCCATGTCTGTAGAGGATGATCCAAATATTTCTTTCTCTGATTCCATATCAGATTATGCAATGATAGCTATCCCAAATTATGTAGCTTCACCTATAGAATGCTAATACATAAATAGTCTCTATATAGTGTTCCATAAATGTATGGGTATCTGCTTAGTATTACAAAATATTGCTATATCAGTAATTTCATCTGTTTAGAATACATAAATATATCTTTAAAGATTATGTATATCGTTAGTATCTATAACTTTATATGTTTAGAATAATCTATCTCTGTATGGTGTTATTTAGGGTACTAGCTTCTGTTCCTACATGGAACCATGAAAATTTCTGTGTGTCACTATCGATATAGGATTATGTAAGTAGAGCTCCCTTATATATCTGTATGGGATTATGTGTAAATGCATATATTTGACACTATGTAAGATATATATATTTTTGTGTGTGTCTGGATCTGGAGCTTGTTTAATATTAGTAAAATGTATCTGTATATATAGTCATGCAGGATTATGTAAATTTATTTGTACTAGGTCTATAATTGTAAATACATTTGTATTTGTGTATGCATAGAATGTCATCACTAAGAGTGTACAAGCATGTCAGTATCTGTATGTGATTATAGAAGTGTCACATGCCAATTTCTCTATTTCTGCCTCTTTGAGGACAAGATATAGATCTATGCACTAAACGTTTCTGAAAATAAATCCATAATTTTACCTATGTAGTAATGTGTAAATATATCTTCCTAGGAATATGTAAAAGTGTTTTATTAATCTAAATCTCTATAAGATTAGGTAATTGTGTTTCTTGAAGTCTTTTCACGTTTATTTTATTTTATTTTATTTTTAACATATTTATTGGAGTATAATTGCTTTACAATGGTGTGTTAGTTTCTGCTTTATAACAAAGTGAATCAGTTATACATATACCTATATCCCCATACCTCTTCCCTCTTGCGTCTCCCTCCCACACTGCCTATCCCACCCCTCTAGGTGGTCACAAAGCACTGAGCTGATCTCCCTGTGCTATGCGGCTGCTTCCCACTAGCTATCTATTTTATATTTGGTAGTATATATAAGTCCATGCCACTGTCTCACTTCGTCGCAGCTTACTCTTCCCCCTCCCCATGTCCTCAAGTCCATTCTCTACATCTACATCTTTATTCCTGTCCTGCCACTATGTTCTTCATAACCTTTTTTTTTTCTTTTTTAGATTCCATAAATATGTGCTAGCATACGGTATTTGTTTTCTCCTTCTGACTTACTTCACTCTATATGACAGACACTAGGTCCACCCACCTCACTACAAAAAACTCAATTTCGTTTCTTTTTATGGCTGAGTAATATTCCATTGTATCTATGTGCCACATCTTCTTTATCCTATCTTCTGTCGATGGACACTTAGGTTGCTTCCATGACCTGGCTATTGTAAATAGTGCTGCAATGAACATTGTGGTACATGACTCTTTTTGAATTATGGTTTTCTCAGGGTATATGCCCAGTAGTGGGATTGCTGGGTCATATGGTAGTTCTATTTTTAAGGAACCTCCGTACTGTTCTCCATAGTGGCTGTATCAATTTACATTCTCACCAACAGTGCAAGAGGGTTTCCTTTTCTCCAGCATTTACTGTTTGTAGATTTTTTGATGATGGCCATTCTGACTGGTGCGAGGTGATACTTCACTGTAGTTTTGATTAGCATTTCTCTAATGATTAGTGATGTTGAGCATTCTTTCATGTGTTTGTTGGCAATCTGTATATCTTCTTTGGAGAAATGTCTATTTAGGTCTTCTGCCCATTTTTGGATTGGGTTGTTTGTTTTTTTGATATTGAGCTGCATGAGCTGCTTGTAAATTTTGGAGATTAATCCTTTGTCAGTTGCTTCGTTTGCAAATATTTTCTCACATCCTGAAGGTTGTCTTTTCGTCTTGTTTATGGTTTCCTTTGCTGTGCAAAAGCTTTTAAGTTTCACTAGGTCCCATTTGTTTATTTTTGTTTTTATTTCCATTTCTCTAGGAGGTGGGTCAAAAAGGGTCTTGCTGTGATTTATGTCATAGAGTGTTCTGCCTATGTTTTCCTCTAAGAGTTTTATAGTGTCTGGCCTTACATTTAGATCTTTAACCCATTTTGAGTTTATTTTTGTGTATGGTGTTAGGGAGTGTTCTAATTTCATTCTTTTTCCTGTAGCTGTCCCGTTTTCCCAGCACCACTTATTGAAGAGGCTGTCTTTTCTCCATTGTATATTCTTGCCTCCTTAATCAAAGGTAAGTTGACCATATGTGCGTGGGTTTATCTCTGGGCTTTCTCTCCTGTTCCATTGATCTATATTTCTGTTTTTGTGCCAGTACCATACTGTCTTGATTATTATGACTTTGTAGTATAGTCTGAAGTCAGGAAGCCTGATTCCTCCAGCTCCATTTTTCTTTCTTAAGGTTGCTTTGGCTACTCGGGGTCTTTTGTGTTTCCATACAAATTGTAAAATTTCTTGTTATAGTTTTGTGAAAAATGCCATTGGTAATTTGATAGGGATTGCATTGAACCTGCAGATTGCTTTGAATAGTATAGTCATTTTCACAATGTTGATTCTTCCAATCCAAGAACATAGTATATGTCTCCATCTGTTTGTATCATCTTTAATTTCTTTCATCAGTGTCTCATAGTTTTCTGCATATAGGGCTTTTGTCTCCTTAGGTAGGTTTATTCCTAGGTATTTTATTCTTTTTGTTGCAATGGTAAATGGGAGTGTTTCTTAATTTCTCTTTCAGATTTTTCATCATTAGTGTATAGGAATGCAAGAGATTTCTGTGCATTAATTTTGTATCCTGCTACTTTACCAAATTCATTGATTAGCTCTAGTAGTTTTCTGGTAGCCTTTTCGGATTCTCTATGTATAGTATCATGTCATCTGCAAACAGTGACAGTTTTACTTCTTCTTTTCCGATTTGGATTCCTTTTATTTCTTTTTCTTCTCTGATTGCTGTGGCTAAAACTTCCAAAACTATGTTGAATAATAGTGGTGAGAGTGGGCAACCTTGTCTTGTCCCTGATCTTAGTGGAAATAGTTTCAGTTTTTCACCACTGAGAACAATGTTGTCTGTGGGTTTGTCATATATGGCCTTTATTATGTTGAGGTAAATTCCCTCTATGCCTACTTTCTGGAGGGTTTTTATCATAAATTGGTGTTGAATTTTGTCAAAAGCTTTTTCTGCATCTATCGAGATGATCATATTGTTTTTATCCTTCAATTTGTTAATATGGTGTATCCCATTGATTGATTTGCATGTATTGAAGAATCCTTGCATTCCTGGGAAAAATCCCACTTGATCATGGTGTATGATCCTTTTAATTTGCTGTTCGATTCTGTTTGCTAGTATTTTGTTGAGGATTTTTGCATCTATGTTCATCAGTGATATTGGCCTTTAGTTTTCTTTCTTTGTGACATCTTTGTCTGGTTTTGGTATCAGGGTGATGGTGGCCTCATAGAATGAGTTTGGGAGTGTTCCCCCTCTGCTATATTTTGGAAGAGTTTGAGAAGGATAGGTGTTAGCTCTTCCCTAATGTTTCATAGAATTCACCTGTGAAACCATCTGGTCCTGGGCTTTTGTTTGTTGGAAGATATTTAATCTCAGTCTCAATTTCAGTGCTTGTGATTGGTCTGTTTATATTTTCTATTTCTTCCTGGTTCAGTCTCAGAAGGTTGTGCTTTTCTAAGAATTTGTCCATTTCTTCCAAGTTGTCCATTTTATTGGCATATAGTTGCTGGTAGTAACCTCTTATGATCCTTTGTATTTCTGCAGTGTCAGTTGTTACTTTTACTTTTTCATTTCTAATTCTATTGATTTGAGTCTTCTCCCTTTTTTTCTCAATGAGTCTGGCTAATGGTTTATCAATTTTGTTTACCTTCTCAAAGAACCAGCTTCTAGTTCTATCGATCTTTGCTATTGTTTCCTTCATTTCTTTTTCATTTATTTCTGATATGGGTTTGTGATTTCTTTCCTTCTGCTAACTCTGGGGTTTTTTTGTTCTTCTTTCTCTAATTGCTTTAGGTGTAAGGTTAGGTTGTTTATTTGAGATGTTTATTGTTTCTTGAGGTAGGATTGTATTGCTATAAACTTCCCTCTTAGAACTGCTTTTGCTGCATCCCATAGGTCTTGTGTCATCATGTTTTCATTGTCATTTGTTTCTAGGTATTTTTTGATTCCCTCTTTGATTTCTTCAGTGATCTCTTGGTTTTTTAGTAGTGTATTGTTTAGCCTCCATGTGTTTGTATTTTTTACAGACTTTTTCCTGTAATTGATATCTAGTCTCATAGCGTTGTGGTTGGAAAAGATACTTGATACAGTTTCAATTTTCTTATATTTACCAAGGCTTGATTTGTTACCCAAGATATGATCTATCCTGCAGAATATTCCATGAGCACTTGAGAAGGATGTGTATTCTGTTGTTTTTGGATGGAATATCCTATAAATATCAATTAAGTCTATCTTGTTTAATGTGTCATTTAAAGCTTGTGTTTCCTTATTTATTTTCATTTTGGATGATCTGTCCACTGGTGAAAGTGGGGTGTTAAAAGTCCCCTACTATGATTGTGTTATTATCGATTTGCCCTTTTATGCAGTTAGCAGTTGCCTTATGTATTGAGGTGCTCCTATGTTGGGTACATAAACATTTACAACTGTTATGTCTTCTTCTTGGATTGATCCCTTGATCATTAGGTAGTGTCCTTCTTTGTCTCCTGTAATAGTCTTTATTTTACAGTCTATTCTGTCTGATATGAGAATTGCTACTCCATCTTTCTTTTGATTTCCATTTGCATGGAATATCTTTTTCCATCCCCTCACTTTCAGTGTGTATGTGTCCCTAGGTCTGAAGGGGGTCTCTTGTAGACAGTATATATATGGGTCTTGTTTTCGTATCCGTTCAGCCAGTCTATGTCTTTTGGTTGGAGCATTTAATCCATTTACATTTAAGGTAGTTATCGATATGTATGTCCTATTACCATTTTCTTAATAGTTTTAGGTTTGTTATTGTAGGCCTTTTCCTTCTCGTGTGTTTCCTGCCTAGAGAAATTCATTTAGCAATTGTTGTAAAGCTGGTTTGCTGCTGCTGAAGTCTCTTAGCTTTTGCTTATTTATAAAGGTTTTAATTTCTCTGTCGAATCTGAATGAGATCCTGCTGGGAAGAGTAATCTTGGTTGTAGGTTTTTCCCTTTCATCACTTTAAATATCTCCTTCCACTCCCTTCTGGCTTGCAGAGTTTCTGCTGAAAGATCAGCTGTTAACCTTATGGAGATTCCCTTGTATGTTATTTGTCGTTTTTCCCTTGCTGCTTTTAATATTTTTTCTTTGTATTTAATTTTTGATAGTTTGTTTAATATGTGTCTTAGTGTGTTTCTCCTTGGATTTATCCCGTATGGGATTCTCTCTGCTTCCTGGACTTGATTAACTATTTCCTTTCCTATATTAGGGAAGTTTTCAATTATAATCTCTTCAAATATTTTCTCAGTCCTTTTCTTTTCCTCTTATTCTTCTGGGACCCCTATAATTCAAATGTTGGTGCATTTAATGTTGTCCCAGAAGTCCCTGAGACTGTCCTCAAGTCTTTTCATTCTTTTTTCTTTATTCTGCTCTGCGGTAGTTATTTCCACTATTTTATCTTCCAGGTCACTTATCCGTTCTTCTGCCTCAGTTATTCTGCTCTTGATTCCTTCTAGAGAATTTTTAATTTTATTTATTGTGTTGTTCATCATTGTCTGTTCGCTCTTTAGTTCTTCTAGGTCCTTGTTAAATGTTTCTTGTATTTTCTCCATTCTATTTCCAAGATTTGGATTGTCTTTACTATCATTACTCTGAATTCTTTTTCAGGTAGACTATTTCCTCTTCATTTGTTTGGTCTGGTGGGTTTTTACCTTGCTCCTTCATCTGCTGTGTGTTTCTCTGTCTTCTCATTTTGCTTAACTTACTGTGTTTAGGGTCTCCTTTTCTCAGGCTGCAGGTTCGTAGTTCCCATTTTTTTTGATGTCTGCCCCCAGTGGGTAAGGTTGGTTCAGTGGGTTGTGCAGGCTTTCTGGTGGAGGGGAATGGTGCCTGTGTTTTGGTGGATGAGGCTGGATATTGTCTTTCTGGTGGGCAAGACCACATCCGGTGGTGTGTTTTTGGGGTGTCTGTAACCGTATTATGATTTTAGGCAGCCTGTCGTCTAATGGGTGGGGTTTTGTTCCTGTCTTGTTAGTTGTTTGGCATAGGGTGTCCAGCACTGTAGCTTGCTGTTCGTTAAGTGGAGCTGGGTCTTAGCGTTGAGACGGAGATCTTGGGAGAGCTTTCATCTTGATATTATGTGGAGCCAGGAGGTCTCTGGTGGACCAATGTCCGGACCTTGGCTCTCCCACCTCAGAGGCTCAGGCCTGACACCCAGCCGGAGCACCAAGACCCTGTCAGCCACATGGCTCAGAAGAAAAGGGAGGAAAAAAAGAAAGAAAGAAAAAATAAAATAAAGTTATTAAAATAAAAAATATTTAGCAAAAATAAAAAAATTAAAAAGTAGTAAAAAAAAGAAAGAAAGAAAGATGAGAGCAACCAAACCAAAAAACAAATCCACCAATGATAACAAGTGCTAAAAACTATACTAAAAAACAAAACAAAACAAAAAAAACCAGACAGACAGAACCCTAGGACAAATGGTAAAAGCAAAGCTATGCAGACAAAATCACACAAAGAAGCATATACATACACACTCACAAAAAGAGAAAATGGGAAAAAAATGTATATCCTTGCTCCCAAAGTTCATCGCCTCAATTTTGGGATGATTCGTTGTCTATTCAGGTATTCCACAGATGCAGGGTACATCAAGTTGATTGTGCAGATTCAATCCTCTGCTCCTGAGGCTGCTGGGAGAGATTTCCCATTCTCTTCTTTGTTCGCACAGCTCCTGGGGTTCAGCTTTGGATTTGGCCCCGCCTCTGCGTGTAGGTTGCCTGAGAGCATCTGTTCTTTGCTCTGACAGGATGGGGTTAAAGGAGCAGCTGATTCAGGGGCTCTGGCTCACTCAGACGGCAGGGAGAGAGGGGTACGGAATGTGGGGCAAGCCTGCAGCGGCAGAGGCCGGCGTGATGTTGCAACAGCCTGAGGCGCACCGTGTGTTCTCCCAGAGAAGTTGTCCCTGGATCACAGGACCCTGGCAGTGGCGGGCTGCACAGGCTCCCGGGAGGGGAGGTGTGGATAGTGCCCTGTGCTTGCTCACAGGCTTCTTGGTGGCTGCAGCAGCAGCCTTAGCATCTCATGCCCGTCTCTGGGGTCCATGCTGATAGCCGCAGCTCACGCCCGTCTCTGGAGCTCGTTTAGGCGGTGCTCTGAATCCCCTCTCCTCGCGCACCCCAAAACAGTGGTCTCTTGCCTCTTCGGCAGCTCCAGACTTTTTCCCAGACTCCCTCCCAGCTAGCTGTGGCACACTAGCCCCCTTCAGGCTGTGTTCATGCAGCCAACCCCAGTCCTCTCCCTGGGATCTGAACTCCGAAGCCTGAGCCTCAGCTCCCAGCCCCCACCTGCCCCAGCGGGTGAGCAGACAAGCCTCTCGGGCTGGTGAGTGCTAGTTGGCACTGATCCCCTGTGCAGGAATCTCTCCGCTTTGCCCTCTGCACCCCTGTTGCTGCGCTCTTCTCCATGGCTCCGAAGCTTCCCCCCCCACACCGCCACCCCCCATACCTGCCAGTGAAGGGGCTTCGTAAGGTGTGGAAACTTTTCCTCTTTCACAGCTCCCTCCCAGAGCTGCAGGTCCTGTCCCTATTCTTTTGTCTCTGTTTTTTCTTTTTCTTTTGCCCTACCCAGGTACGTGTGGAGTTTCTTGCCTTTTGGGAAGTCTGATGTCTTCTGCCAGCATTCATTTGGTGTTCTGTAGGAGTTGTTCCACATGTAGATGTAGTTCTGATGTATTTGTCGGGAGGAAGGTGATCTCCATGTTTTACTCTTCCACTATCTTGAAGCTCACGTTAATTTTAGATAGTTGTTCAAGATGCGTACACACACCAACACACTTCAATGAGAATATGTCTGTACCTGTATATAAACATAAGCAAATTTTTATATTTATAAATTTATTTAAATATTTTTTGTGAATATGTGATACATATAAACATATATACGTAACATACATATGTTATGACATGTAGTAATTACAAGATTATCTGTGAAATATGACACAACATACAAACTGAGAGTATCACTAGAACCACATGCTCCTTCTGTACATCTTTGCTGTGCTGCTCCCCCAGAGCTAACCGTAATTCTAAATCTTTAAAAATAATGTCTTTCCTTTCTGAAATAGTGTTATCTCATATATACACATCTCCAAGCAATGTATTGTTTATTTTTCTTTTTTTAAGTAACCTGATTTTGTTCTCTTCTGTGATTTTTTTTCACTAAAAATTATATTTTAAAATTTACCCATGTTGTTACGTGCATCTGTGATTCATTTTACTGCTGTCTTATTTTCCACTTGATGAGCATGTAGTAATGTAATCGTTCTATAGACGAAGTGCCTATACTAATTAAACAAAAACAAAGGTTCACTATCAGCATATGAGTTTCTGTTCATTCACAACACTTGGAATTATCAGAATTTTCAATTTTTGCAGCATCATTCTCATTACTTATGAAATTGAGCACCATTTCTTTCTTTTTTTAAAAAAATTGACCACTTGTAATTCTTTTTCTATGAAATTCCTGTTCAGATCTTCTGCCAAAATGTTGTCATGCGTTTTCATTTAAAGTGTTGACTGTAGACAAGCTGCATCACCATCATCTGAGAGCTTGTTAGAAATCTCAGCCCGCATCCCAGAATTAGCTTCAGTTAAACAAGATTCCCAGGGGATTTGTGTGTTCATTGAAGTTGGAGAAGGACTACTTTGCTGGTGTACTTTTTAATTTATTTATAGGATTCTCTGTTCTGTTTAGGCATTCAAGGTTTAAATGTGACAAATACAGTTTTCCCTTTTGTTACTTATTTTTGGCTCTACTTATGGCATATTTTGATAAATAGAAGTTCTTACTATTAATGCAGTGGAATTTATGAACTATTTTAAAGGTTAATGCTTTAGTTTCATGTTTAAATAGCTCTTTCCTATCCTAAGATCATAAAAATATTTGCTTCTATCTAAAGAGTGTTAAAGTTTTGCTGGTTACATTTTAGACTTAAATCCAATGGAAACTGATTTTTGTGCATGAGATAACATTGAAATCCAATTTCATTTTTTTTCACATGGATAACCAATTGTTCCAGAACCATTGATTGAATATTCTATCATTTCCTTGATTATCTGCAATGAACCTCAGATATGTATTGAATTACCCTGTTTGTGTAGGTTTGTTTCTGATTTCATTATTATGTTTGATGGTCTATTCCTGTGTCCAGATTACCAGAACATAGCTTTATAGATCTTTTATTTGATATGGTAATTTCCCACTCTTTATTTTCTTTATTCTGGATCTATGCCTGGGACTGAATACTTTTAAAATCAGCTTGACAGATTCTTTGAAAGAACACTATTGATAATTACACTGTATTGGCCAGAAAGTTCATTTTGGAAAAACCCGAACGAACTTTTTGGCCAACCCAAATATCGATAGTTGCACTAAACCTATGGATTAATTTGGGGAGAACTGACATCTCTGTGATATTGAAACTTGGTACCCATGAAGATGGGATACAAAGTTTGTCATCTTTAATATCTTTCAATGGAATTTAATAGATATTTTCACACAAGTCTTATACATACCTTGCTAAATTTATTCCTAGGGGATATAAATGTATATATTGCTGTTACAATGATATTTTAAAACCACATTTGAAAATTGTTGTGGTCTATAGACTCTGCAATGAAGTTTTTGAATACTGCTTTTATTGGCCAGTTTGATAAACTTTCTTTTCTCATTTTTAACAATTTATCTACTGATTAGTTGGGATTTTATATGTTGACAGTCATAATTTCTACATAACGACAGTTTTGTTTCTTACTTTCCAACTCCTTAACTTTGCCTTAATTTAAAAACTATTTATTTATTTACTGATTTATCTATCTGTTTCTTTGGGTATGCATATGGGTACGTATGTGTATCGGTATGTCTTTTTGTCTTAACTCAGATACTTTATAAACCCTTGAATAGAAGTGATAGTGGGCATCCTTTTCTTGTTCTTGTTTTAAGAAGATTACTAAGATTTTAGCATTAAGTATGATATTTTGATATAGTTGAGTTTTTTTTAACAGAAATCCTTTAACGGATGTAAAAAAAAAAAAAAAGCTATTCCTAGTGTGCTAAGGATTTTAAAAAATCATGCTTGGATATTGACTTTTAGTATATGTTTTTGATGTCTGTCAAGGTAATCATATTTTCCCCTTATTTAATCTGTTTCTCTGATTAATTATACTTAATTTTTAAAAACTCTTTATCATGGGAATTTCCAAATATGTATGAAGGTAGCATAGTATAATGAACCCCCCGGACCCATCACCTAGTGACAATCAGTATCAACATTCATTGAAATTTTATTTCCTATTCTTCTCACTGGTATAGATGCTGTGTATTTTACTTCTTTTTTTAATGGTTATCCTTAAGAATATATTGTGAATGATGAAGTCTAAAATTTATATATAAAATTCATAATTTGAGGATATTCAAACACTTTAATTGTTATCATTCCTGTATCAATCAGCTTAGGCTCAGTTATTTTGTGATAACAAACAACCTCAAAATCTTTGTTTTATAATCTTCAAAGTTTATTTCTTTCTCAAATTACATATCTGTCATGATTTGGCTAAAGACCAGCCCATGTCTTCTTTACATATTTCAACTCAGGCTGGTGGAGCAAATTCCACCTGGGAAATTCTGGCCTCCTACAAGAGGGAAAAGAGAGATTGACAAAAGTGGATGATGGCTGTTAAGATTTCCATTCAGAAACAGCACGTATCACTTTTTGCTCCTATTTCACTTACCAAAGGAAAGCAAATGGCCAAGCCTGGCATCAATAGGCTAGATATGTAATTTTATTAGAGGAAGGCTCTGCAAATATTTTTAAGATTATGTAATCCAACAGACTCATTGGCCCTCTCCTTCTTAGACAAAATCTACTCATCACCCCTTTCCCAAGAGAAACAACCCCCAACTGGCTTGAAATCACTATATTAGGCTCACAGTTCAGAATCTCATGCTATTTGTTTTTCCTGTGCTTTCTCTTGGCCAAGAGTTCTATGAAGCAAAAGGACACATTATACATCCCAAACTCAGCAAACAATAGTGAGACCAGAATTGAATAATCACCATAAACATCCACGTTCAGAAAGAATGGGGCTCATAGCAACTAATCTTCCATAGCCATTCTGAAGTCATATTGTGCAAATATTGCAGCTGTTCCCTCTGATGGGGGTGGGGAGCATTCCTTGTTTGCGTCCAGGTTCATTGTTTTCTAAGCCTTTTAGCTCTGTGCTCCAGGAAGTCCATGCTTTGCCATTATTCTTCTTGACCACATCTGAAGAGACCATTGAAGAATAAGCCCTCTTGGGAGGCTGAGCAACTTTCTCTGCCTGTTTCCTACTCGTGGAGGGTTGGGAGCAAGGATTGTAGTGAGTTTTGATCCATCAGATTCTTTTAGTCAAGGCTGGCATTTCCATGACAGTAGTACTCAGTAAAAACTTAGTTGACTTTTATCTATTTGATTTCAGTCAGCTCCACATGCCAATAGTGACAACCCAAATTATTTTTATATGTGAATATCTTAAGTGCATTAAACTTTTGTGGAAGAACCACACCCTTATTCTCACTTCATTAATTCACGTCCAACTTAATGATTACTGAGTGCTACCTTATTCAGAGATTTTTAACAAAAGGTAGCAGGTCTAAGATATTGTGACTTTGTTCCAAGGTTTAGTATTTTTTTAAACATTTCTTTTCAAAATTTTCGAATTTACACCAAGGTAGTAAGGTAAGAATAGTATAAGAAATCCCCATATATCCTTTTCCTAGATTCACCAATTATTAATATTTTGTCACATTTTTGTCACATTTACATTCTCTGTCTCTTTTAGATTTTTCTTGCTTGCTAGCTTTAGACACACACACACATCATTATTGCTGAACCATTTGAGAGTAGGTTGCAGTGATGATATTGTACTCTTAAATATTTCAGCATGTAATAAGGACGTACTTTTACATAACCACGGTATAATTATCAAATTCAGATAATTGTAATATTCTTATCTTAGATATACTCCATATTCAAATTTATCCAATTATTCCAATAATGTTATTGGTTTTTCTAATCCAGGATCACAGACTGCATTTAATTGTCATGTGTCTTTTGTGTCCTTTCTTTGTCTTTAATGCCATTATTATTTTTGAAGAGTATAGGTCAGTTGTTTTGTTGAATATTTATCAGTTTGGGTTTGTCTGATTATTTAGTCATAGTACATTCAGTTCGTGCATTTTTATAGGGATGTTGCACATAGGATGTTGGGTTCTTCTTAAAGCCTTGCCTCAGGGTGTTAAGTGTGTGCATTTCTTTTGGGCAAACTAAATGTTAATGGTCTTTGTTGCTCAAAGGATTGAAGATAAAGAATAGCTGTATCTTTCAGATTGCAATCCTGGAATTTCTAGACTCTAGTCTCTTTAATCTCCTTAAGTTGGCAATTGTTTTATGAGTTCATCTCTTTATTCTAGTACCTTGTCAAGTGGAGACAATAATCACCAAAACTTGCTAGTAGCATGCTGTTTCCCAATACCCTTGCCTAAAGCCATCAGCTCGTTTGATATATTATCTGCTTTCCAAATTATCAGGGAAATAGTCTGACCACATGTTTCACCACTGCATAATATGGGTTACCATCTCTTCAGGCTCAACACAGAACTCACCACTGGCTGGCCTGAAGCCAATGCCATATATCCCATGTTCTGTTTTACTGGTAGCAACTCACTCCTACTACCGTTATCTGTATCAGTCATCTTAGGCTAAGAAATGTTGTCATGTGAAAATAGATGATTGTTTGTGCTCTTTATGAGTTTGCAAATTAGCACAGCATGAATACTGTAGAAATAATAGGAGGATGCTAAGATAGACTCTATAAAAAGTTAAGTTTCTCTATCATTCTAATAAGCAATTCTACTGCTAAGAATCTATTTTTTTTTTAAAGTATTACGAGGAAATATTCTTTTTTTTTTTTTTAATTTTTATTTATTTATTTATTTATGGCTGTGTTGGGTCTTTGTTTCTGTGCGAGGGCTTTCTCTAGTTGCGGCAAGTGGGGGCCACTCTTCACCGCGGTGCGCGGGCCTCTCACTATCGCGGCCTCTCTTGTTGCGGAGCGCAGGCTCAGCAATTGTGGCTCACGGGCCTAGTTACTCCGTGGCATGTGGGATCTTCCCAGACCAGGGCTCGAACCCGTGTCCCCTGCATTGGCAGGCAGATTCTCAACCACTGCGCCACCAGGGAAGCCCTAAGAATCTATCTTATAAGAAATATCTGAACATATGTACAAAGATGCATAGACGAAGATATTTATTTCAGCATTGGTTACAGTATTGAAAAACCGAAAAGCACGTAAAGGGCAAACCATAAAGGAATGTTAAATAAATTATGATGCAGTCATACTGTGGAATACTTTTGCAGCCATTAAATAGAGTGAGATATGTCTATAAGTTTGGCTATAGTAACATCTCTAAAACTAGTGTTCAATGGAAATATATAAATCAATGGAAAACTATGAAACCTGTAATATAATTCCATCAAGTAAAAACAAGTACAAACCACAACATTCTGTGTATACGCAGATATAGAATGTAAACGTATGACATAAAAGCTGGAAAGATCTGCACCAAACTGTTAAACACGTTTACCTCTGAAGAGAAACATAGGAAGTCGGGGTGAGGGTGGAGGGTAATGAAAGGGGGTTTAAGCATTTTATTCTAGATTTTGCCTCTATTGTTTCAACTTTTATAAAAACATATGATGGTGTTACTTACGTAAATTAATCATTGGATAAATAATATAATGTGTAACTAAGTAGCATGATGAACATTTAAAGGCAATGAGAAGCCTAAGGTGGGAAGGAAAGAAATGGAATGAGGAGATGCTCATGGTCCTCAACTACTGAGGAATCTCAATATTTGATTGAGCAGGAGAATGGCAAGAAGAAAATCAATTCATCTCTTAGAACTATGGAGAGATAGGATGGGCTACTTGTGAGATATAATGAAATTCCTGGCCTCGGGTATTTTAAGGAGTAAATCCAAGCCCTAATAAAAGTTTGCGTTAAAAGACATTTAATCTAGATGGTTTTACATCTAGAAGTTTCTAATTCCCATTTTTGCTTGATTGCTTCTAGAAACCACCACCCATATTCTGAAATACATTGTTCTTGCAATTGAACTTTGGTTCCTAGAGAGGTTTGCAGGAACACTTGGGTCCTGACCATTGATTCACCACTTTTAAATATATTTGCGCTAACAAATTCCCTAAGGGCTCCTTTAACAGGAAAACAACAACCACACCTAAGCCTTCCCAGCCTCCTGCAAGAGGACTGTCAGCCCTCGGACTCTCCCACTGAGTTTCAGCCCAAGTTCTTACTATTCTAGGTGCCCAGGAAAAGAATGAGAAAGCCACTTACTGGGTTTTAAATCCTTTTATGTCCTTTTTCTCAAGGCAACCACACATAATCTGTCCCACTTTCATTCACATTTCATTGGCCAAAGGAAGTCATATGACCATATTCAATTTCAAGATGGGTGGGGGAGGCACAATCCCCTTGTAAGAACAGAAGGAAAGAATAATCAGAAATATTAGCGAGCACTAGAAGTATTTATCATAATAGACACCCTCACCTTTTAGGGACAGCATTATATTGGGATTCCTATTACCCGGGGCATTTTTTCCACTTTTAATAGACTTTATTTTTTAGAGAAGTTTTAGGTTTATAGCAAAATTGAGTGGAAGGTACAGAGATTCCCATATACCTCCTGCCCCTACACATGCACAGCCACCCCATTTCAACATCCCCTGCTAGAGAGGTACGTTCGTTACAACTGATGAACCTGCACTGACACGTCATTATCACTCAGAGCACGTTGTTTACATTAAGGTTCACTCTTGGTGGTGTATATTCTATGGGTTTGGACAAATGTGTAATGATATGCATCCGTCTTTATAATATCATACAGAGTAGTTTCACTGCCCTAAAATTCCTCTGTGTTTAACTTATTCATTCTTCCCTCAACCCTCAGCCCCTGGTGATCACTATGAGAGTGAACCAATAACTGGCAATCTGGAGCATGGGCCATGTGCACACCAAGGCTAGTAAAGCCTGGAACCCATCCCTGGTTAGACGGGACAAAGTTAGGACAAGTCTAGAAGGGGTCAGGCTGTGAGCTTAGAAGATGTTCGTCAAATTCAGAGACCACATCCTCTTGTGATTGTGGCTAAATTCTTCTCTGCCTTCAGGAAAATTTCAATCCTTGGCCCAGCCCTTGGTCCTTCTGCAGAGTGAAGATTCTAGGGACAGAAGTGGCAGATTACACTCTATTTTACAACGCCCTCCATATGGTCGTGGATTAGCTAAATCCTGCCTTCAGTCCACTGAACCTCAAACCCACGAGTATTTCTCCACATCTTGGTCAAGCAGTCAATTCTACACATGAGTGGTGCTGCTCACGTCCTTTCTTTGAACTGTCTGCCCTCATCCCCCTGAGGGCTCTCCCTCTCTCTCTCTCTCTCTCTCTCTCTCTCTCTCGCTCACTCTCTCTCTTCTTCCCTCCCTCCCTCCTCTCTTCTTCCTTTTTTCTTCCCATCCTTTTGTCTCTTTATGTTTATCACGAGGTCATCTTCCTTGTCATTATTTAGCCAGAGAGATATTTCCTAATGGGATATACTTGACCAAGAAAAGATGAGACCTGTCAGAATTTTAAGCTAAAGAAGATCTTAAAAAGTATCCAGTATCACCTCCTCCTTTTTTCCAATCAGTGTGCCTTGCACAACTGACCCAGAGCATTTCCCATGCAGTGCTAGATACTCAAATCTCAAGTTTGCCTCTTCTCTGGGAAGTCAGATGCTTAGAAAATGAATGCCAGTGATGGACCACAAAGGGGAAGTCCTCACTGGGCATGTGACCCATGAATCAAAATATTCATTTCCTTCATGTTTACTGAGACTTTGGTAGTAAGTGCATGAGCGTCTATACTCATGATCCACTCACCTGGATTTCTCAGCATGTGAGTGAGCTCATGTGTTGTCTGATGTGCGTCTTTTGTGTGTGTTGGTGTATAGACATAGACACAGATGTAGATACTGCTATAGATCTGTTTTTCCCGTAAGAGAGTCTCAGCTTGAGGGAACCACCTTTACATTATGTGTTTGAGGATCTCTCCAGGCTTTAAAAGTTAAGTCAGAACATGGTAGAATTCATAATCCCATCCTTTTCATTAGCATCCTTTCCGTCTAATGTTCAATTCAGAGATGCAGCTTCTCAGCACTACACGTTATTTTTATGAAGACAGAACTAACTGCTCCCTGCATCAACCATAATTCTTCGTAAATGATGGGGGTAAAGTCTTATTCAAAAGAGCTGATCATTTTTCATGATGGATTTAACCACTTGTCTCACATTATCCCAATTAGAGAGACAAGTTTATACTTCCATAAATATCTAGTGTCTCACTTGTCACAGAAGATCAAAGTTCTTTCATTCTTCTGCAAAGGACATTAACAATATTGAAAGACACTACATCACATTTGGTAATAGCACCTTACACTAGAATCACCCTCCTGATGAATTGTCTTTACTTTTGCTCCTGAAACTTAGGCCTAATTTCTTCACTGAGCATCCAGAAAACAGATTTGTGGTTTTTAAAATATATACTTCTTTGCTTTAATAAAAGATACAGATCTCTCCAAATGTATACAATAAAGTGATTGATAACTTTGAAGAACAAATAATTTTAAGATCTTAAAAATAAAGTTATCATAAAAAGAAACTACGCATGAACATATTTTTTGATCACTATGAAGTCCTTGAACTGCATTGTGCCTTTTAAATGGTATGAATTCTTATTTCAGTTTAGCATAAGTTTTGCTTTAGAGGAATTGTGTTTCTTTTTTTAATGTAAAGCAGTTTGTGATTTTTTAAATCAATATTTCATTTATGATTCATGTTTTGCAAAAGTGAATAATGTAATGCCTTAATGGATGGAAATGGATCATGGCAAGGAGGTCAGAAAGCAACTGCTGCCTTTAATGATACACTTTCTATAAGGTAATCGACAGACAGTGAGTAGGCGAGTCTTCAGACTGTTCCTGCAGAGGCTTGGTATATGGGGTGTATACAAAAATATCAGGTGATTTTAAGAACAGCATATGTCAAAGAGGCACACATATTTGTGTGAAAATTATCGAGTCTTTGCCTTCAGCAAATAGTTTTTCTACTCATTCAAAAACCTTATGCAGTTAATTACAGAAGAACTGCGTATGATTAGAGAAATCAGGAAAAATAAAATGTGCTAGAAGCCTTAATTGCAGGAGGCACTGGACGTGATGTGCCTTTGCTAGATGATTCACTGTTTACATTTTCCTAGTTTCTTACTCACAGCTCATGCATTTCATCGTTTACCTTTCTGACAATGCTCCAGAGTCCAACTTTGAGAAATGTGTGCATATGCAAAATAGTATATATGTATGCATATGCACACATAATACTTTATAAGGACACATATTTTATGTGCACCCTATATACACACATACTTTCAAGATTATATATATTCACACACTAAACATACCTCATTAAATATTTATAATCCTATCACCAGAATTATATATGTAATCCCATCACATACAGAATTTTTTATTTTTATTTTTATTTTTTTAAAGTAATTTATTTATTTATTTATGGCTGTGTTGGGTCTTCGTTTCTGTGCGAGGGCTTTCTCTAGTTGTCGCAAGCGGGGGCCACTCTTCATTGCGGTGCGCGGGCCTCTCACTATCGCGGCCTCTCTTGTTGCGGAGCACAGGCTCCAGACGCGCAGGCTCAGTAATTGTGGCTCACGGGCCCAGTTGCTCCGCGGCATGTGGGATCTTCCCGGACCAGGGCTCGAACCCATGTCCCCTGCATTAGCAGGCAGATTCTCAACCACTGCGCCACCAGGGAAGCCCCAGAATTTTGAACATAAGCCTTAATTGAACTTTGTGGAGAGTGGGGTCTCTTTGCTGTGAGTCAGACTGCCCCGGCCTCTCTGGGATGACATGACTCCTTTTTTTAAAAAAATCAATATAAATGATTCTTTTTTTAAAATTGAAGTGTAATTGATTTACAATGTCGTGTTAGTTTCAGGTGTACAATGCAGTGATTCAGATATATAGATATAGATATATATATATATTCTTTTTCAGATTCATTTCCCTTATAGGTTATTACAAAATATTGAGTATAGTTCCCTGTGCTATATCAAAAAAAAAAAAAACCAAACTTCCCAATCAAAAAATGGGCAGAAGATCTAAACAGACATTTCTCCAAAGAAGATATACAGATGGCCAACAGGCACATGAAAAAAAATGCTCAACATCGCTAATTATTAGAGAAATGCAAATAAAAACTACAATGAGGTATCACCACACGCCAGTCAGAATGGCCATCATCAAAAAGTCTACAAATAATAAATGCTGGAGAGGGTGTGCAGAAAAAGAAGCCCTCCTACACTACTGATGGGAAGGTAATTTGTACTGTCACTATGGAGAACAGTATGGAGATTCCTTTAAAAATGAAAAATAAAGTTACCATATGACCCAGCAATCCCACTCCTGCACATATATCTGGAGAAAACCATAATTCGAAAAGATACATGCACCCCTATGTTCATTGCAGCACTATTTACAATAGCCAGGACATGGAAGCAACTTAAACGTCCATCGACAGAGAAATGGCTAAAGAAGATGTGGTACATATATACAATGGGATATTACTCAGCCATAAAAAAGAATGAAATAATGCCATTTTCAGCAACATGAATGGACCTAGAGATTATCATACTAAGTAAAGTAAGCCAGACAGAGAAAGACAAATATCATATGATATCACTTATATGTGGAATCTGGAAAAAAAAAGATACAAATGAACTTATTTACAAAACAGAAATAGACCCACAGACATAGAAAACAAACTTATGGTTACCAAAGGGAAGGGGAGGGAAGGGATAAATTAGGAGGATGGGATTAACATA